>NW_020172677.1:424459-471500 GCF_003031525.2 Neophocaena asiaeorientalis asiaeorientalis
CGGCAGGTGGGATCCTCCCGGACCGGGGCACGAACCCGTGTCCCCTGCATCGGCAGGCAGATTCTTAACCACTGCGCCACCAGGGAAGCCCATGAGTGTACTTTTTAAAGTAAGCACATGAATCATCCACACTATCACTTCCTAAACTCTAGATCAGCTGAAATATGAAGAACTGTAATTGGACATTGGGCACATAGTGAAATAAGTTACTAATAAATGTAGGTGTTTTAGACATGCATGAAATGAATAATGAACTGTCACTAGAAAGAAATATATACATTTTAAATGATACCATGATACTTGATTTATATAACATTTAGTATTAAAGATGCCCAGGTGATAGAAAAGACTTGAGCAACTATTGCCAGCTCTTAGATTTCTGTTGTTTGGGTCTAGCAGTACTACCTAATACAAGGCATATTTACTGGGCCTTGTATTGGGCATCTGTTACCCAAAACTTGATTAAGGGAAACTTAGAGAGATCTGTTGGCCATCTGCCAAGACAAACATTAAGAGAGTAAAGAATACATACCTCTCAGTTAGAGACTAAACATGGGGTAATGTCTGTAGCAAAGAAGGTCAAGGAGTAGATTCATTCATTAGACTCTAATTTAGATCCTTGTTTTAAATTCTAAAATATTGTTTGTCTGGTCTAATATCTTCCCTTTCAATTATAGTCATTAGCACCTATCAGCATTAATAACGTGCTTCAAATTGCTAATTGTGTTACATGTTCACACTCTTATTTCAAAGCTGTTACAAATAGGCTGCCCTTATAGAGGCTGAGTGGTGAGAGAAAAAGCCAAAGATTTGACTCCAAATACCCTGGGCTTTAAAAGGCCAGGGCTCTAATCAAGCTTGGATGTATGACCTTGGGTAAGCAGAACTCTCTGAGCCTCAGTTTCCTCATCTTTAAGGATAAGGATAAATAACAACCAGGGCTGGTGTGAGGGTTTAATGAAATACCTTATGAATGACACCTAAAATAGAGTGTTGGTTCATCTGAATGTCTCATTCAGAATGGTCTCATTCTGAGTTTTTTTAATATGTTGGCAACTGTAAGGGAAATATTTATTCTTTAAAATATGCATTCACCATTTAAACAAAGATCATTTGTTGAGCAGGTGTGTATATGATATAGCAACTTCTCCAAGGAACTTTTTAATAATTAGGGCATTTGGAATTGTATTCAGAGCATTTGGGGTTGTCACAATAACATCCCTGTCACTTAGCATCAGGAGCCTGGGATGCCAAATGACCTGAAATGTGCTAGACAGCCCTGCACAATGAAGTGCCCTGTTACAAATGTCAAAACACCCTCCTTGAGTAACAAGGGATGCCATATAAATCAAAAGAAGTGTATTGAAGTAATATGTCATGTAATTCAGTCTTGATTATAGATAGGAGGAGAGTTCAGAGAAAAGAAAGGAAATTATGGGTCTAGAGGGATCAGAGAAGCCTTCATGGAAGAGGTGGCATTTGAGAAGGCTCTGGAAGGATGAGGATAATTTGGAAAGTAAAAGTCAAGAGGGACAGCACTTTACACAGAAAGGACATGGCTGGGATGAGAATGGTATGGATTTGGAGAAGGGGTCAGGAAGGGGATTTTTATAGTATGTAGTGATTTGGTTGACTAAAATGAAGTCTTTGGGGAACAGCAAAAAGTACGATTGGATTGATGTGTGTGTGTGAGAGAGAGAGAGAGAGAGAGAGAGAAGGAGAATGAGAGAAAGGGCTGTAGAGGGTCCCAGCTATCAGGCAGAGCAAGGAGTTTGAACTTAGTGCAGGGACAATGAAGGAAGTGAGCAGTGAGCAGGCGGCAGCAATGAGGAAAGTGATGTTTGGGGACAGTAAATCTGACAGCTGTGGACCAGGCAGGATTGGAGGCTGAGAGACTTGTGGCAGAGGGACCACTTTGGAAGTTGTTGGTAGTAATTCAGGCATGAAGTAGTCCGACTCTCTATCAGGAGAATGTAAAGTAAGGTGTGAACCAGAGAGAGCTTTCAAAGAAAGAGAGGGTGAGATGTGAACATATCAGATACAAAGGATGAAGAGGGAACAATTCAATGTGGCTTCAGGGTTCCGAGTCTGGAAGAACGGTCGTGCCTCCAATGAATGGAATGAGAGCCATGAAGGGGAGTCAGTTTTGTCCAAAATCAGTGACCCTTTGATCTGGCTCTTCCTCTTCTGAAACGGTTCTTTTCTGAAACGGTTCTTTTCTTAAACCTTCCAAAGGTTCTAACTCCACCTCCTATAACCCAAGGACTATTATTCTAATATTTTCTCTGCATGTTTTTTCTTTCAGGCAATTTTAATGTACATTTTAATAAATATTCTGTCTGGACCAGGTCTTTCTAACCAAGTAATGAAAGTTAAATGTGCATAGCCTAAAAGAACTACTTTTTAAGAAGAAATAAGAGAGTATTTATATGTAAGGGACAAGTGTGGGGTTTTTGTTCATTCATTTGTTTGCTTTTAACTTATATCCCCTATGCAGAAAATTCAGACCAGAATCTTTTTTCTTCCTATTATTCAGAGTCAATTATGTTTTAGGAAACCAACTAAATATTTGGTAAATTCAATGAAACAGATTACTCAGAATGATGGCTTGGATTTGTGTAGACAAAAGAATTATCTGATTGACGAAATCTTTTGCTTTACAATTGGCTGTGATGATAATGGAGACATGGTTTAAATGATCACATTTTTCCCATTTCAGCTCTACACACTCCCAAAAGATCTCTCTGTGTTCAGTCAGTTCAGGTGTTCAGCATTGTGTAGATAAAATATCTTTATCATTGAGTGCATATATCAAAGGAATTGACTGGATCTTTCAGTATTTTGGAGACACAGAAATATCTTGGTAAAGGACTACACTATGGATAAACACATTCAATTCAAATATATTATTTCCACAGGATACGGGGTATGCAGAATATTTTACAGATCAGGCTATCAGTTTCATTTTCAGTGGAGTCACACTAACATACTTTTTTGTTTGTTTTTTACAGTATATCTGGTGGGAAACTGTGCAACATAGTCCAAGTAGCAACTCCAAAAGTTTATGGCAAAATTTTCATTATGGATTTTGTTTGGCTTAAAAAGCCTTTGAAATGCCAAACAGTCTTTGTTTACATAAATTTCTTAAAAGCCTTCTACCTTCCTAGAGGAATGTTGGTAGCCCAAGAGACAAAGGCAGCTTTCCTTTTAAAGCAATATACGCCTTTTGTTGCTGTTGTTGCTGTTATCGCTGCTGATGATAGAAAAGCAGTCATGTATTATGGAAAACACAGAAAACTAGGAATGAGAAAAAAGGCATCCTTTACCCCATCTCTCAAAACCCACAATTTATTAGCATTTAGTCATATTTATTTTCATGTTTTCACTTGATCTTTTTTATATCATTATAGTCAATATACAGATATATAATTTTATATGCTGTTTTTACACAAAATGTGAAATTAATCTTCTCAGGGATAGCACAGAGTAAAAGAAAATGGATAAGATTGTGAGTCAGTTTTTCTCAGCCGCAGTTTTCTCATTAATAAAATGATACTAACAATTCCTCATGGAGTTACTCAAATCAGATAAGATGCATCAGACAAAATTTGTGGGTTTTTTTTTTTTTTGTCTCTCCTCCCTCCTGTACCATCAGCTACCCTTCCATCAGTCCTTTACTTGTCAGTGACTTCCATTCCCCTAGGCAGCCTCCTGACTCTGACTCTGAGTAAACCGAGTAGGATGTGCTCATGGAAAATTAAGAATTCTGCCGCAGGTGCGGCAAAAAACAACAAAAAAGAGTGTATTAATGATACTAAACTCTCCAGCATTAGGCCTAAATCAGAGGTTCCTCAAGCTTACTGGGACTGTTTTTGTACTGTTTTCACAGGTCCACCTTTCATTTTTAATTGTTTTATTTGTTCCATTTTTCTGGGTTCAACTATATCCTTAACAGTATAAAGATCTCTTAGATGGGAAAAAAGTGCAATTTTTGTAACTTAGCACACAGTTATCTAAGTGTGCAATCTTATTTTATTATTAAAGAAAAGTTTTCCATTTTCCAATTCACATCCTATATAAGGAAAAACTACATATGTCATAAATTGCCTCAGTGAAAGTGCCCTGCAGTTACATGTTTTGTGTCCTTTGGTTAGATGAGCGCACATTGTGTATTCCCATTTTTATGCCTGCAGCTTTGAGACATAATTTCACCAGTAAAGAAATATAAATTTTCCTGTATGCCTACAAAAAGGAAAAACCTGCACTCGTACAGAATTCTTGATTTTACCACACACCAAAAAACACCTTAAAATCAGCTAACCTTGAAAATGACAAACTATATTTCTTTACATAGCCTCTTGTGAATTCTTCAAATTGCAGATATTCCAAGTTCCAGACAGATTAAGTCTGGGCTGTAACCATGTTCTTAGTCTCCTTTACTTTTTTTATGAGTTGGGGGAAGGGTGAAAGGTATAAAGCTAGAGCTAGGTCCACATTAAGCAGAATTTTGCAGTAGGTCACTTTATATTCACTGTCCTCCCCAACTTAATGAAACATTCACTCACAACCCTAAAAGCACCTAGTGCTGTCCTAGGTGGGGGGCTACTGGGATATAGAAAGACACACTCTTCATCTTCAAGGAGCTCACTATTGGCCATGTACGCAAATAATCCTGAGCAGACCATTATGTTCTACAGTAGAGGACAAAGCCTCCATGAGGGGAAAAGCAAAATGGCGGAGAATGGAGGAAAGCTCTTTGGAGAACATGGCATTGATCTGGGCCTGTAAAGATGGGCAGAATGTTTAAAAGCAGCAATAAGGAGACAGAGAGAAAAGGAAGAAAGTTCAACAGAAAGAGAGGAATAGATAGGGGAGGGACTGGACACGTTCGAGGAGAGAGTAGTCTAGTATCATTGAAGTGGGGCAATGAAAGTGAACTGTCTACTGAGGGAAGCATGAACCAGATTGTGGTCCTGCTATATCTAACTCCCATCTCTCCTCCCCATCCTTGACCTTTGTCACTCTACCTACTTACACCCACACCCATGATTACAACTCCCAACTATGAGAGTCTAGTACACAGCTCTAGCAAAGACATCTTCCTGACCCCTACGCCTAATTGAGTTTTGGACATCGTGTAATTACATCAAATCCAATATGTCTAAAACTAAATCCATTCTTTTTTCCTTCGTAAACCCCTACCTCTTTTTTTCTTTCCTATTTTAGATTCCCAAGCCACAAATCTAGGAGTCCTTCTAAGTTCTTTTCTGTCCTATATACTCGCCCCAAATCCAAGTAGTAGTCAAGTGCTAGTGACGCTAGCTGATAACTCATTATTGGACCTACTCCATCACACTACCATTGTCCTAGTTCACTATTTCTCACCTGCTCTATTTCAGGACACAGCTCACCAAGCCTCTCTGACTCCCATTCCTCTGTCCCCCCACATCATTCTGCACATTTCTCACTAGGGGGTTTCTCTAACAAACAGATATGTTATTAAAATGCTTTCAAGTTCCCGGAGGCCTAGAGTTTAAACATCTTAGCATAACAAGTAAGATCCTGGCTCCTTTATATGTTTTTAGCTTCATCGCTTATGGCTTTCCTAACTCAGACTTTATGCTCCGCTGATACTGAATTATTTGTAGTTCTCTGAACTTGCTATGTTCTCTCAGCCAGAATACCTTTCATCTGGCAAACTCTCAATTATCATCCAAGTCTCAGATCAAACGGTGCCCCCCATGCATCCCATCAAGCCTTCCCTGAATGTCTCAGGCAGATCTATGTAACTGGATGCCTAGCTATAACCATGTGTGTTAGGTAGTCTACCTATGTGTCCACAGTACATTGCCTATACTTCTGGTTTAGTAATTCTTATGTATCATAATGGTTACCTGTTGGTCTTCCCATTGCCACTAACATCTGTAAGAGTAGGGCCCGTATCCCCAGTGCCCTCAGCACTGAATTTGGCATGTCACAGGCTCCCAGAAGAGTTTATAGATAGTCGTGTGTTGCAGCCAAAGAGTACAGGCTTTGCAATACAGCAGGTGGCTAGCATTTCTTCCCAAACCTATGTTCAGTGACATCACACTAGTTGCTTAAAATTGGTCATGGTTGGAGTACTAACACTGCAGAAATCAGCAAATATGACATTTCAGGGCCCCTCCCTTTTTTTGTGGAGAACCAATTGTTAAATACTGATCAGTACACTTCTCTCTATGTGCATATCACACATAATAAATGAAAGTGTAAAAGAGTACATACACGAATACTTTGGAGCTAAGTCAATTCCAACACTCTATTTTGCTCCCTGAAAAATTATTGTTTATTTATTCCATATCCTTCACTGATTTTAATTAAAATTTATTGTCTTTTATTGAATGTCTTTTGAATTCCAAAACAGAAAAACTAGCAACCAGCTAGTATGATAGTGAGTTTGTTACTAGATAAGACTTTTGAGCAAGATTTCCACCTTCCAAACAGAACAGACTGACTTAGAAACATGGCGGACTCAAATCATAATTTACTTTTTATACAGAATCCTGTTGGCTTTCCAAAGAGCCTTTCAGATATCCTCCCCAATGAGAGAGCTACATTAGACTGAATGCACAGAGATGCAGAGGGATGGCAACTTAAGGAAGGAAACAGTGTGAGCAGAAGTATTAAGATGAGAATAAATCTATCCAAGCACTCCTATGTGGCTAATTTTCCTAAAACAATTTGCACACATCATCTTCTTTCAAAAAGAAACATCCCCAATCTCCTCTGACTGGCTTTCAAAGCCCTCTAAAATCTGACCTTTTCATCATTTTTCTGGCTTTGTTCATCCATTGTTTCTTTAATTTAATAGACAATTATTGAGCACCAATTTCATGTCAGGCATTACTCCAGAAAACCAATAATAATCACTGTCTTATGGGAACTTTCTGTAAAATACAAAAGATCACCTTTCAAAAATGGTGATAGTATTGGGGTAGTATTTTTGTTTTTTTCAGATATATACTCAGGAGTGGAATTGCTAGGTCATATGGTAGCTCTATTTTTAATTTTTTGAGAAACCTCCATACTGTTTTCCACTGTGGCTGCAGCAAGTTACATTCCCACCAGCAGTGCACAAGGGTCTCCTTTTCTCTACATCCTCACCAACATTTGTTATTTGTGGTCTTTTTGATGATAGCCATTCTGACAGGTGTGAAAAAACAAAAACACTAATTTGAAAAGATACGTGCACCTCAATGTTCATAGCAGCCTTATTTACAATTGCCAAGATATGGAAGCAACCTAAGGATTCATCAACAGTTGAATGGATAAAGAAGATATGGTACATATATACAATGGAATATTACTCAGCCATAAAAAAAAGAATGAAATCTTGCAATTTGCAGCAACATGGATGGACTTGGAGGGTATTATGCTAAGTGATATGTCAGACAGAGAAAGATAAATACTGTATGATATCAGTTATATGTGGAATCTAAAAAGTAAAACAAATCAGTGAATATAACAAAAAAGACATAGACTCACAGATATAGAGAACAATCTAGTGGTTACCAGTGGGGGGAGGAAAAGGGAGTGGGGAAAGTTAGGGTTAGGGGATTAAGAGGCACAAACTATTATGTATAAAATAATCTACAAAGATATATTGTACAGCACAGGGAATATAGACAATATTTTATAATAACTATAAATAGAGTATAACCTTTAAATATTGTGAATCACTATATGGTACACCTGTAACTTATATAATATTGTACATCAACTATAATTTTTTTTAAGTTAAAAAAAACAGTTGGAAAATACAAAGTTAGGCTGTACAGTGTGCAGAAGAGGCAACAAGGAATGAGTGAACACCATACATAAGGCTGGAGAGCAGGCCCTCGACAGAGAAGAGTCACTTCACTTTAGAAAAACGAGTAGGTGTTCACCAGGCCAACGTGAAACCAGCAGAATTTACGTAGCCAAGCAGAGCCCAGGGTAAGACCTTGGAAGTCCCTGTGTGTGCCACTGAAAGCAACTAAATCTGGTTCTAAGGCACCAGGGAACCACTGAAGAACTCTAATAAGGACAGTGGCAAACTGGATTTGACTTTCGGGAACTTCACTCATAAAATTTTACAATGAAGCCAGCCCATAACCAGGGAAACAGAAATGAGGCTTTTGCCATCCGAGCAAAAAGCAAAGAAGACTTGAATTAGGGCGTAAGAGTAGAGAAGTCTAGGAAGGATATACAAGAGTTAAATCAGTGGAATTTAACTACTAATTTGGCAAATGAAAAAGAGGTTCCTAAAGTGAGTCCCAGATTCTCACCTGGAGTGACTGGGCAGACAGTGGTGTTAGCAAGCATGGCACAGAATACAAGAGGAAGAACAGTCTTAACTATATTTACTCCTTCCACATAGAAGGGCGTGTCTCACCAGATTCTCCCATGTATAATAAGCTCATTTGATTTTGCAACCTTGCTCATGTAATTTTTCCCACCTGTAGAGCCCTCCCCACTCTTCATACCTCCCACCTCTCTGAAAAGCTCAAGTTCCCAGCTCAGGCTGCAGTTAGAGCCAGGGGTTCCGTACATTGAACATCTACCTGAAGGCAGAGTCTAGCATGAGCTCTAGACTCAGAAAAACGTAAGTTCAATTCTACTTCCTATCTCTGTAACTTTGGATACGTTATTTTACTCCTTGATACTTGTTTGTTCAAATGTAACATGGGATACTAATGATACCCACTCATTGGGTTGCTGTGAGGAAATGCTTAGTACATAGTAAGCGTTTAAAAATGCTTATTTACTACATTTAAATTATATGCTATAGTTAAAATATTATTTACCCCGCCTTATTCATGAAATAGCAAAAAATACAGACTGGTAATTCCCCAAAACGACAAAGTTTAGAGGTTATAATAGAGGTTGATCTTCCAGGCTGATCTAACAGCATATTCATAAGATCAAATTAATATTTCTTGAGCTCTGCTATGTGCCCAGAGAGAAATACATAAGTTTATATGAACTAACTCAATATATCTTCACAACAATCCTGAGAAGTAGGAACTAACTGTAGAAGAGAATTTGGAGGCAAATGAATGCAAAGTGACCTGCTGGTTGTAGCAAAGCCAGGATGTTGACCCAGCACACCTGCTCCATTTCAACCACAGGGCAAGAGAAAATCAAATAAAGGTGAGACTGGTGAGGGCTAAAGTAAGTTTCCTGGAGGTGGATGTTTGGGCCGGGTTAAAGAGGCTGAGAGGAAAGAGGTCGTTCCAGATAAAGGAGGGAGATGGGAAGGATATGACAGTATTATCAACAGGAGAAAAAAGCCCAGAATTTTAAAAAGCATTTTCTGTCTGAGGAATAGTAATGAGATTAGTCAGATGTGGGCCAAAAGTTTATGGGATATAAATTTGGAGGACATGCAGACTGGGGCTGGAACAGTGAGACCAGAAAACCAAGCACAGGACCACCACCTGCCTCCCCAAGCCCATCATCAGGCTGGTGACCAACACCAGGGAAATCACATTCTATAGGGCGCAGCTATCCCAGCCTTGGAGTTTCCCTTCCAATGGGCCCTCGTTAACCTCTGCTGATCCATTTACAGGACCATCCCCGGTTCCCTCTTTTCATGCCTATTTCAAAACTTTCTACTCTCCTGAAGTTGTCACACCTGGAATTTTTTTCCCTCTGAAATCCGCCCCCAACATCCAACCTCTCCTCTCTAATGCTACTTCCTTAATTCCAGTCTCAGCATGTCATCCCTGCACTGTAGACCAGGAGGCTGGTCTCTCTGCCTCGCCGAACTGTTGCATAAGCATCCAAACCACCTTCCCTGCCTCTTAGCTGCCCTCTTCCAATTCACCCCCAGGGTGCTGCTAGAATCATCCAAAAGGCAAACTTGATAGCAGCAGCATCCTGAAGTCTTCCAATATCCTTTTTCCCTATAGGTTCAAATCCAAGGTCATAATCATAGCACACTGGGACATTTATGTTCTGCTCCCCACTTACTTTCTCAAGCTCATCCCCTTTCTGTCCCCAACATACCATTCTACAAGCAGTTTCCTTATCTGGCCACACTCTTTCCTACCTCCAAGCCAGTGTGCATACTCCCCCTGCCACGAGCATTCCATACAGATGCGAGAACAAAATGCTACAAATGGGAGGGACAAACACCAATCCCTGCCAATGGAGAAAAAGGAAGCCTGCTCTGTGTCATGACCTATGAGAGGGTCAAATGAGGGCCTGCGCGCACCGCATTGCTGTAGTAATTTGTTCAAATGTCTCTCCCACCAGATTGTGTATCCCACAAGGGCAGAAACATTATCCCATTCATTTTTGTGTCCACAGTGCCTGTCATGGCGCCTAGGGACATACCGATAAATGACTAAACTAGTAAAGACTGGATATAAAGGTAGAAGGATCAAGTATGACTCCAAAGATTTTTTCAGGAGACCAAAAATGGTAAAACTGTTGAAAGAAATGTTAAGGGAAAAGATGTTAAAAACACTGTCAGAAATCTTTAGCTTAAGATGAGGATATGGAAATTTTACATTGTAAGTATTTAGGATTTGGAAAAATTTAGACTGTTGAGTAGTCAGGATCAGATATGTGCATTTATGAACCAATAGAATAAAGGAAAGAAGGTATGACTAGCGTTGAATTTATTTATTTATCTATCCTTTTTATTGAACTACAGTTGACATACAATATTGTATTCATTTCAGATGTACAACATAGTTATTCAACATTTACATACATTATTAATTGATTACCACTATAAGTCTAGTAACCATCAGTCACCATACAAAGTTGTTACAATATTACAGACTATATTTCCTATGCTGTACATTACATCCCTGTAACTTATTTATTTTATAACTGGAAATTTATACCTCTTAATCCTCTTTACTTATTTCACCCAACACCCCACCACCCTACCCTTTGCTAACCACCAGTTTGTTCTCTGTATCTATGACTCTGTTTCTGTTTTATTTTGTTTCTTGTTTTCTTTTTAGATTTCACACACAAGCATACTTCATTTTTTGCACTTCACACGTATTGCAATTTTTGCAAACTGAAGTTTTGTGGCAACCCTGGGTTGTTGGATGATGGTTAGCATTTTTTAGCAGTAAAGAATTAATTAAGGTATGTATATTGGTTTCTTTTAGACAAAATGCTATTGCACACTTAATAGACTACAGTATAGTGTAAACAAATTTTATATGCCCTGGGAAACCAAAAAATACATGTAACTCGCTTTATTGTGATATTCCCTTTATTGCCATGGTCTAGAACCAAGCCCACAGTAGCTCTGAGGTATGCCTTTATAAGTGAAGTCATATAGTATTTGTCTTTCTCTGTCCCACTTATTTCACTTGGCATAATACCCTCTAGGTCCATCCATGTGTTGCTAATGGCAAGACATCATTCTTTTTTAAGGCTGAGTAATATTCTATTATATATAATAGATACATTATATATATGTATATATATATCACATCCTCTATCCATTAATCTGTGGATGGATATTTATGTTTCCATATCTTGGCTATTGTAAATAATGCCTCACTGAACATAGGGGTGCATATATCTTTTGGAATTAGTGTTTTTGTTTTCTTCAGATAAATACCCAGAACCAGAAGTGGAATTGCTGGATCATACAGTAATTCTATTTTTAATTTTTTGAGGACCCACCATACTGTCTTCTAAGCTGGGTGCACTAATTTATAATCCCACCAACAGTGCACCAGTGTTCCTTTTTCTCCACATCCTTGACAACACTTGGTTTTTTTTTTAATTAATTTATTTACTTATTTATTTATTTATGCTGGCTGTGTTGGGTCTTAATTTCTGTACGAGGGCTCTCTCTAGTTGTGGCGAGCAGGGGCCACTCTTCATCGTGGTGCGCAGGCCTCTCACTGTCGCAGCTTCTCTCGTTGCGGAGCACAGGCTCCAGACGCGCAGGCTCAGTAGCTGTGGCTCACGGGACCAGTTGCTCCGCAGCATGGGGGATCCTCCCAGACCAGGGCTCGAACCCGTGTCCCCTGCATTGTCAGGCAGACTCTCAACCACTGCGCCACCAGGGAAGCCCACCAACACTTGTTATTTGTTGTCTTCTTGATAATAGCCATTGTGACAGGTATGAGGTGATACCTCAATGTGGTTTTGATTTGCATTTCCCTCATATCAGTGCTGTTGAGCTTCTTTTCATGTGCCTATTGGCCATCTTTATGGCTTCCTTGAAAAATGTCTATTCAGCCTCTCTGTCCATTTTTTTTAATCAGGTTGTTCTGTTTTCTTGATGTTGAGTTGTATGAGTTCTTTGTATATTTTGGATATTAACCCCTTCTCAGATATGTCATTTGCAAATATCTTCTCCCATTCAGTACTCAGCCTTTTCTTCTTGTTGATGGTTTCCCTCACTACGCAAAAGCTTTTTAGTTTGTCGTAGTCCCATTTGTCTAGTTTTGTCGTTGTTGCCCTTGCCTAAGGAAACAGATCTAAAAAAGTATTGCTAAGACTGATGTCAGAGTGTACTCTAGAAGTTTTATGGTTTCAGGTCTTACATTTAAATCTTTAATCTATTTTGAGTTTATTTTTATATGTGGTGTAAGAAAATGGTCCAGTTTCATTCTTTTGAATGTAGCTGTCTTGTTCTCCCAACACCATTTATTGAAGGGGCCTTCTTTTCCCCACTGTTTATTCTTGCCTCTTTTGTCGTAGATTAATTGACCACACAAGTGTGGGTGCATTTCTGGGCTCTCTATTTTGTTCCACTGGTCTATGTGTCTGTTTTGGTGCCAGTACTATACAGTCTTGATTACTATAGATTTGTAGTATAGTTTGAAATCAGGGAGTGTGATACCTCTAGCTTTCTTTTTGTTTCTTAAGATTGCTTTGGCTATTTGCATTCTGCTGTGGTTCCATACAAATTTTTAGGATTATTTGCTTTAGTTCTGTGAAAAAATGCCACTGATGTTTTGATAGGAATTGCATTTAATCTGTAGATTACTTTGTACATTTTATCAATATTAATTATTCCAATCCATGAGCACTATATATCTTTCCAGTTTGTGTCATCTTCATTTTCTTTCATCAGTGTCTTATAGTTTTCAGAGTAGAGGTCTTTCATCTTCTTGGTTAAACTTATTCCTAAGTATTTTATTCTTTTTGATGCAATTGTAAGTGGGAGTGTTTTTTTAATTTCTCTTTCTGATAGTTTGTTATTAGTGTATAGAAATGCAACAGATTTCTGTATTGATTTTATATCCTGCAACTTTACTGAATTCATTTATTAGTTCTAATAGTTTTGGGGTAAAGTCCTTAGAATTTTCTATATATAGTACCATATAATCTGAAAACAGCAGCTGTTTTAATTCTTTCTTTCTAATTTGATGACTTTTATCTCTTTTCTTGTCTGATAGCTGTGGCTAGGAATTCTAATACTGTGTTGAATAAAAGTAGTTATTGATAGAGGACATCCCTGTCTTGTTCTCAATCTTAGAAGAAAAGTTTCAGATTTTTACCATAATGTTAACTGTGGGTTGTCATATATGGCCTTTATTATGTTGAGTAATATTCTCTCTATATCCACTTTGTTAAGAGCTTTTAGCATGAATGAATGTTGAATTTTGTTAAATGCTTTTTCTGCATTTATCAAGGTGATTATATGATTTTTATTCTTCAATTTGCTTATATGGTATATCATTTTGATTGATTTTTGGATACTGAACCATCATCCTTGCATCCCTATAATAATAAATCCCTCTTAATCATGGTATATGATCCTTTTAATGTACTGTTGAATTCAGTTTGCTACTCCCCCTACCCCACATTGTATGTTTTTTACATTGTATTTTACATATTTTTATTTTGTTTGTTGCTTAACTAATTATTTTAGCTATAGATGATTTTTACTACTTTTGTCTTTCAATCTTCATGCTGGCTTTATAGATAGTCGATCCACTACATTTATTGTATGCTTGCCTTTACTAGTAAAATTTTTTATGTTTCTTAAGATTGCTTTGGCTATTTGCATTCTGCTGTGGTTCCATACAAATTTTTAGGATTATTTGCTTTAGTTCTGTGAAAAAATGCCACTGATGTTTTGATAGGAATTGCATTTAATCTGTAGATTACTTTGTACATTTTATCAATATTAATTATTCCAATCCATGAGCACTATATATCTTTCCAGTTTGTGTCATCTTCATTTTCTTTCATCAGTGTCTTATAGTTTTCAGAGTAGAGGTCTTTCATCTTCTTGGTTAAACTTATTCCTAAGTATTTTATTCTTTTTGATGCAATTGTAAGTGGGAGTGTTTTTTTAATTTCTCTTTCTGATAGTTTGTTATTAGTGTATAGAAATGCAACAGATTTCTGTATTGATTTTATATCCTGCAACTTTACTGAATTCATTTATTAGTTCTAATAGTTTTGGGGTAAAGTCCTTAGAATTTTCTATATATAGTACCATATAATCTGAAAACAGCAGCTGTTTTAATTCTTTCTTTCTAATTTGATGACTTTTATCTCTTTTCTTGTCTGATAGCTGTGGCTAGGAATTCTAATACTGTGTTGAATAAAAGTAGTTATTGATAGAGGACATCCCTGTCTTGTTCTCAATCTTAGAAGAAAAGTTTCAGATTTTTACCATAATGTTAACTGTGGGTTGTCATATATGGCCTTTATTATGTTGAGTAATATTCTCTCTATATCCACTTTGTTAAGAGCTTTTAGCATGAATGAATGTTGAATTTTGTTAAATGCTTTTTCTGCATTTATCAAGGTGATTATATGATTTTTATTCTTCAATTTGCTTATATGGTATATCATTTTGATTGATTTTTGGATACTGAACCATCATCCTTGCATCCCTATAATAATAAATCCCTCTTAATCATGGTATATGATCCTTTTAATGTACTGTTGAATTCAGTTTGCTACTCCCCCTACCCCACATTGTATGTTTTTTACATTGTATTTTACATATTTTTATTTTGTTTGTTGCTTAACTAATTATTTTAGCTATAGATGATTTTTACTACTTTTGTCTTTCAATCTTCATGCTGGCTTTATAGATAGTCGATCCACTACATTTATTGTATGCTTGCCTTTACTAGTAAAATTTTTTCTTTTATAATTTTTTTGTTTCTTGTTATGGCGTTTTCTTTTCTGTTTAAAGAAGTACTTTAACATTTTTTGTAAGACTGGTTTAGTAGTGATGAACTCCTTTAACTTTTGCTTCTCTGGGAAACTATTTATCTCTCTTTCAGTTCTGAATTGTAACCTTGCCAGGTGGAATATTCTTGGTTATAAGTGTTTCTTTCTTTTAGTACTTTGAATACATCATGCCAATCCCTTCTGGCCCATAAAATTTCTTCTGAAAATTTAGCTGATAGACTTATGGGGATTCCCTTGTACATAACTAGTTTTTTTCTCTTGCTGATTTTAAGATTCTTTCTTTATCTTTAACTTTTGATAATTTAATTATAATGTGTCTTGGTGTGGGTCTCTTTCAATTCATCTCATTTGGGTGTCTCTGCCTCCTGGACTTGATTGTCTGTTTCCTTTAACAGGTTAGGGAATTTCCAGCCATAATTTCTTCCAGTAGGTTTCTGTCTTTTTCTCTCGTTTTTCTCCTTCTGGGACCCCTATAATGTGAATGTTAGTACACTTGATGTTGTTCCAAAGGTCTCTAAACTATCCTCGTTTTTTAAACTATTCTTTTTTCTTTTTGCTGTTCTAATTGGGTGATTTCCATTACCCTGTCTTTCAGAACAATGATCCATTCTTTTGCATCCTCTAAATAGCTGTTTATTCCCTCTAGTGTATTTTTTAGTTCTAGTTAGTTACTAAAAATTACTGATTGGTTCTTTTTTTATAGTTTCTACCTCTTTGTTGAAGTTCTCACTGAGTTCATCCATTCTACTCCTGTTGTAATCATCTTTACAACACTATTACTTTGAACTCTTTATCTGGTAAATTCCTTATCTCTGTTTCATTTAGTTCTTTTTCTGAGGTTTTTTCTTATTCTTTCATTTGGAAGGTATTTCTTTGTCTCCTCATTTTGCCTAACTTTCTGTGTTTGTTTCTGTATATTACATATATCAGCTATGTCTCCCAGTCTTGAAAGGATGGCCCTATGTAGAAGGTGTTCTGTGGGGCTCAATGGTACGATCTCACCTAGTCAAAAGAGGCAGGTGCTCCAGGGGTATCCCCTGTGTGGGATGTGCATGTCCTCCTACTGTGATAGAGCCATGATAGCTGCAGACCTCTTGGTGGACAGAGTTGGTTCCCAGGCCAGCTAGCTGTGTGGCTTAGCCACAACTGCTGCAGACTCCCTGGTGGACAGGGCTGGTCCCTGTCCCAAATGTCTACAAAACCTGTCTGCAACTGCTGCAGGCATGCTGATATGAGGGCTGGCCCTCAGTGCAGCTGGCTGGGAGGTCCAACCTCGATTGCTGCTGGTACATCGATTTGTAGGGCTGGCTTCCTGTAGCTGAAGCCACTTTGAAGGGCACTTTGCCAGCTAGACTAGCCCGACAGGTTGGGGAGGACAAGAGCCACTTCAGAGGGGCCAGCCAGGACAGGTGGGTTGAGTGAGGTGGGTCCCAGAGAACACCAGGGTGGGGAGCACGGTTTTACCTAGGTTGATGGAGTGTGACAGAAATGGCACTTGCCAGCGCTGGGCCAGCTAGGTGAAAGGCAAGTAAAAGAAAACTGGCACCCACCAGTGCTTTCGTCCCCAGAGGAAGTGCCGCCAGATACCTGTGCCTCCGGTACCTGCCTTTATGTTAGTCAATGATTCTCCTTTGTATATGACCCAGGTTCTTTTCAAGCTGCTGCCTCTGTGCTGGGATTCAGAGGGAACGAGTTTATGTGCAAGCCCTTTAAGAGTGAAATCTCAATTTTCCACAGCCCTCCAGCTCACCGGGCCATAAGGCCCTCTGGATTTCAAAGCCAGCTGTTATGGGAGCTCATCTTCCCGGTGCAGGACCCCTGGGCTGAGGAGCCCAGTGTAAGGCTCAGACCCCTAGCTCCTCAGAGGGGAATTCCATGGTTGTGATATCCCTCCCACATGTGGATCACTGAACTAGGGTCGTGGGTTCTGACTGGACCACATCTCTGCCCCTCCTACCCATCTCGATGTGGCCTTTTCTTTATATCCTTAGTTGTAGAAAAGCTGTCCTGCTAGTCTTCAGGTTGTTCTCAGAGACACTTGTTCTCTATATAGCTGTAGTTTGGGTGTGTCCCTGGGAGGAGGTGAGCTCAGGGTCTTCCTACTCCACCATCTTGATCCGGACTCTGGCTAGAGTTGAATTTTTTAAAATGGAAGGACAGACTGACAAAAACCTAGTTCTGGAGGAATGTCTGCATTTAGGAGGCTAGAAGATGACTGGGTTCTTTGCTACAGATTAAAATAAAAAAACACCACACACAATTTCCCTGTCCTCGAACAGCCAGAGTGTCAAAGGCATAGCTGTAATGGATGATTCCAGTTAGGAGGGAAAGTAAAGAAAGAAGAATGAGCCAGGGAGAGCGAGGAGGTTCGGTTAAATGAATAAGTGGATTTATCTAAAACTGGGGCGTCGTGTCCTTGCCACTAGAGTCAAACACAGCTCTTCAGAGCTGCATGGGAGGCACCTGAAAAGAACTTGAATAAACTGAAAATTAAATTAGCTCTGAAAATTAAACAAGGCTAAATACATGTGCACATGGGATAGGATGAATAATGTAAAACACCTGACATCCATATTTAGTTGAAATAAAAATAGATAATATTATGTTGGAAAAGAAAGCATTGCAACCTTTTGTAAACAACACTTTTAGCCAAAAGCTATCTCTCTTGGATAGATTGCCTGAACATAATTTTCTAGTAGCTGCAAGTAAGTACAGCATCCTCTGCCTCTCCATTCCGTGCCTTTGTTGTTTGAGTCTTACGTGGATTTATGACTATGGGAGAACTCAGCATACTTTCCTCAGGCAGCAGCTCTTAGCTTCGAAAATAAGGAAGTGACTCAGTGAGCGAGGTGGCGTGATCATGAGAATGCAAGAGGAAAGAGAGTAAATGCAGAGCACCCCATCAGTTTTCAAAGATCATTTTTAAAGTCAAGTGACCCAAGTGCAGTATTGACACCCTGCCATGTTTCCTCTGATAAGGGTTCAGCTTTGTGAGTGATTCTCCTTGGCAAACATTTGAAATATTATGCATATAGAAAACTCTGGGTGGGAAGAGTGAGAGAAAAGTATGCACTGAGATAGTTTCTGCTCTACTGGGAAAGATAGAAAGAAGCTCAGATTCAGGGTGAATTTACAGGAGAAATATTTGACTAGATATTATAAAGTGCTAGAATGGACCACCAGGAATTTCTTTACAAATCAATTAGACAAGTCTCTGAATAAGTTAAGAGCAATCGAGTCACTACTTTTGTATAAACCAACTGTAGTGCACAGTGGAGGTATGACCCTGGAATTAAAGATGGCCTTGTTCAATTATTACAGTCCCTTCCAGTGCATTCTTATATGGAATGGGAAAATAGTGGAAATAAGGACAAATTCGTACCTACTCATTTATGAGTCAATTGAGAACCTACTACATGTCAGGCACTGTATTAGGCACTAGGATATAAAAATGAAAAAGTCAGAGTTCCTGCTCACAAAAAGGTCACAGTCTAACAGGAAAAAACGTGAAAGTAAACTGATCATTAAAGCCATAAAGGAATGAGTGTTATCACGGGAAAAAGCACAGATTAGTGTTACCTGACCTAGATGGCTTGGGGAAAGGTGGGCATCAAGAAGGCCTTCTGGAAAAGAAGACTCCTAACCTGAGCCTTGTGAATTAATAGAAGCTTTGTAGGTGAAGAAGGGAAGGAAGATGGTTTATGCAAAGGAGACTCTACCATTGAAGACCAGGAGTCCAGAAAGAACACAATCAGTCCAAAGAACTGCAAGTATTTCATTAAGGCTGGGCAACAATAGAGGAGACTAAACCAGGAAATAAAGTCTTAATCTAGGATACTGAGAATTTGGACAATATTCTAAAGGCTATGAAAAGTCACTGGAAGACTGCAAGGCAAGGTGTATTATAATTACATTTGCGCTTGAGGACGATCACTGTTTTCAGTAGGCAAAGGATTAGATCAGAGTCAAGGGCATTAGTTAGGACAGTGCTGCAACCATATGGGCGAGATAATCGGAGTAATTCTGCAAAGGCCTAACATGATGAGGTAAATAGCAGTGAGGATAGAAAGAAGTAGATACATCTGGAATAGAATCAATAGATTTGATATATGCAGATGTGTAGAAAGGGGCAGAGAAAGGACTCAAACACCTGCACCATTGAGAAAAAAAGTGGTATGACAGTTGAGAGTCTGCATTCTGGAATCTCATGCCCATATGAGTACCTGGAACATGAAAATAATAAACGTTATTATTAATTGGAGAGTGTAATTTGCCTAAATGAAGACAATTGGTGGAGGAACATATTTCACGGTGTGGGGGTGAGCATGTTATTCAGTTCTGCCTTCGCAGTATTTGAAGTGTCAGTAGGATACATGGGTGCAGTTAGAAATACAGAATTAGAGCCCAGAAGAAACATCTGGCCTGGAGATACAGATCTGAGAACAAATCAGGTTTGTGGAAGACTCCGGATTAAGTATAATTACAGGAAGAAATTCTGTGGAATGGAACGGAAACCCTGGAGTAGCTAGAATTGTAGGGAGACTGGGATGAACAGCCTATGAAATAAACAGAAGGAATTGCCACGGGCTTCCCTGGTGGCGCAGTGGTTGAGAGTCCGCCTGCCGATGCAGGGGATGCGGGGTCGTGCCCCGGTCCGGGAAGATCCCACATGCCACCGAGCGGCAGGGCCTGTGAGCCTGGCCGCTGAGCCTGCGCGTCCGGAGCCTGTGCTCCGCAACGGGAGAGACCGCAACAGTGAGAGGCCCGCGTACCGCAAAAAAAAAAAAAAAGAAAAAGAAAAAGAAATTGCCAAAGAGGAAGGAGGAAGAACAGGAGAAGTAGAGTCCCAAAAGCCAGAGGAAGGGACTTTCGATAGTGATCAATAAAGAGGAAAAGATAAGAACTGAAAAAGCACCTAAAACACGCATTAGTAACCTTTGTGAGTAGCGTTTCCATAAAGTGTAGGGCGGAATAAATCGGATCTCATGGAGTTGGTGAATGAATTTCTAAGCGGAAAAAGACTGGAAAGAGAGTAAGAGTAAACAGCTGTCTTAAGAAACTTGATTATGAGAGAGAGAACAATAATGACAGTGAGAAACAGGGCAGGGCATTTATGTTTGTTTTACTTGTATTTTATTTCTTAAGATGAAGAAACCTGAGCCTGTATAAATCCTGATGGGAAAGAGCTGGTAGAGTGGGAGGAATTATTTGTAGATACACACGTGAGACTGAGTATGGAGAGAGCACCGTTCCTGAGGATGCAACAAGGGATACCATGAAGACTGTGGGCAAAGCAGTCAGCCTTGGAGAGAAAAGGGTGCATCCTTGTTTTCCTTGTCAGCAGGGTTTGTCTCTAAGTCACTGACCCGTTTACATCACCTAGCACCTAGCACAGTGCCTGGCACATAGAGGTACCCAATAAATGTTTGTTAAGTAAATAAATGGAAAAGTGAGTGAATGAAAGAGGAAATGAATAAGATACAAGGAAAAGAGATGAGGATGACTGTTGCAGATCAGTTTTAAGTTCTGGGGCAGGAAGTGGTGAGTTCTCACAAGCTGGTCTCTATTTTCTCAGTGATAAGATGGACAATATTGATTGAGAATGAAAGGGCAATGGCAGAGGGAGGGGACATGGCAGTTCGTTGTGGGAAATGGGGAAAGTAGATGACAGGTAGAATGGTAACAGTGTTCAGTCACATTCCTGTTTAGAAAAAATGAACTGGAGCAGTAGTAAATTACAGGCGATCTAATTTCTTAGTGACATTGCAGTGGACCTCCTCTGGGACTTATTCCAGTAAACATCTTCTCCAGCAAATTAGGAAAATCTATCACTTTGTTCGGACAATCAGAGGTCTTTATGCATGGTGCCCTATTTAGATGAGCCATTTCATTGTCCTCAAGGTTGTTTCCTTTTCTGTTGCAAGTGACACATCCACAATGGGTACAATTTCACATTTAGCACTTCATTCCCCTTTATTGAGGCAAGGATCTTAGGACAAAGGGCCAGATCACATCAGATGTGATGCATTGCCACAGGGCAGGGATTTCTACATTTGCCAAAATTGCCACGGGGAGCCCTGCCTCCAAATGGAGAGGAGCCAGGTGCCTGGATAAACCCCTTACTCAAAAAATACCGTGAATAGGACCAGCTCATGGGCAGTAACTCCTTCCTCACCACCTAGAGCCAGATCTCTCCGTTATCAGCGTCCTCAGCTGACATGCCTAGTGTTCAGTCTGTTCTTCCTTCCCCTCAAACATCTTGGCTCTTTCCACTTTATTGTATTTTTTAAATTTTTATTGAAGTATAGTTGATTTACAATGTTGTGTTAGTTTCAGGTGTACAGCAAAATGAATCAGTTATACATATACATATATCCACTCTTCTTTTTTTGATTCTTTTCCCATATAGGTCATTACAGAGTACTGAGTAGAGTTCCCTGTGCTATACAGCAGGTTCTTACTAGTTATCTATTTTATATATAGTAGTATGTATATGTCAATCCCAATCTCCCAATTTATCCCTCATCCCCCACCTCATTCCCTGGTACCCATAAGTTGGTTTTCTACATATGTGACTCTACTTCTGTTTTGTAAATAAGTTCATTTGTACCCTTTTTTTTTAAGATTCCACATATAAGTGATATATGATATTTGTCCACTTTATCTTTAGAGGATTTTGGAAACACACGTAAAAGCAATTAGCCTTGGGACAAAAGCAACACACTCCATTTTGCACACAGTCCTTTACTTTAACTTTGCTCTTGACTTTATCTCAGAGAAAGAGGGTATCATGAGATGCAGACACCCTTAATAAATAGGGATCCACACGATCGAGGGTGCTTGACCCTTCTTGTCCAAATGCAAGCATACCAGCTTGCCGTGCCTCACCAGGACTCTTGAGATGCTAAAGGGAAAAGCCAGAGAGGCTCCACATAGTAACACTTTCTCCTATCAGTGCTACTCTTCACACTTCAGCATCACGCAGAATATTTCTTTATTCCTCAGGGGAGCTCTCCCATCTCAAGAAGTCTGTGCCAGCCACTCAAAATCCAGTGCAGACCCAAAATTCAGACAGGTGGGAAACTGCTGTTATTCACGGTGGCTCTTAAGCTCATGAATAACAGCTTCTGTTGCTGGCGCCTCCCCAACTCCACCTATTTCCTCAGAATAATTAATCAAAAGAGGTTATTAAATCATACCAGGCTTCTTGTCCCCTTCTAAACATGCTTTAAAATAGAAAATTATCCATGCACTCTGGAACTTTTTTTTTTAAATCATGAAAACTGAGGCACCAAAAGAAAACTCATGGTCCTATTAAACTCAGCCAAAAGACAGAAATTCCTAGACTGTGATGGTATGAATTTTCTCAAATAATTTTTAATGACCATTATGAAACTCTTGGTAGCATTTAAGGAAGGCACAATAATTTTTGCAAACTGATGTAAATGTAGACCCACCTTCAGATGCTGCTGCTATCTTTTAAAGAGTTACAGAGCAAAGATATTATAACTAGAATTCTATTTATTCAATAAGGCCATCTTCCTGCCTCAACTAAACTGACTCAGTACAATCCCAATATTAAGGGTAGAGTCAAGTTATTTAGTAACATGGAGGAATATAAACTATTCTTTCAAAAACACCAATAATTTGTCATGAAGACAACTTGAAGCGTGGTGATTAGCAAGGATAAAATTCACAAAACCGTTTATGGATATGCATACCCTTAATGGCCTGGGCAGTTTCATGAGTGTTCTTAAAGTGAGCACAAAGATTTGAACCTCTTGACTCGCATGCTTTTGTGGGGTTTTCTCGGTCAAATGAATAGTGAACCATTTTTAGCAGTCACCTCAGGCCGCTTACCAGAAAAGGCTGAAACTTCCAAGAGATTCTTACAACCCTCCTCAAGGGCTCCCCACCCCAGGTGGAGAGTCACTGTTTAAATATGCTACCTTAGATTCTTCAGTTAAAATCATGCCCCAGGCCACTTGCCTTGTCTTCCTCCCACCAATGTAACCAAGCAAGTAGTCTGTCCCACTTGCCTAGGTGTCAGTTGTTTATTAACCTTTTTGATAGGTAATATTATTGAGCTTTTGCTACATTGAGCCAGGCATGTTTCTCAGGGATTTTCACATCTCATCTCATTTCTGCCTCTGACATAGACATAATTTTCTCATCTCAGTTTTAAAGATGAGGGGTCTGAGGTTTAGCAACATTAAGCTCAGGGCCCCCAGTCAAAAACTAGGAGGGGAAAGAGTTTAATCCTAACATCTGATCTAAGCCCTCTAATAGCAACGCTACACTCTACTCTCTCACATACCTGTCCACGGTACTAGTATCTCAGAGATTAGGTATAGAGTGGGCCTATCTGCCTAAGAAAGGGGGAACTTCTTCTTGTATATGTGACAGTTAAATTGATTCATTCATTCCACAAAATGTGTTGAACACCTGCTTGAATGATCCAGGCACTGTTTAGACCTTGAGAAACAGAGATGAAAAAATAAGACAAAAATCCCTGTCCCGTAGACCTTACATTCTAAAGGGGGAGTGGGAGGTGGGAATCAGGGAATAAATACACATAATATATAAACAAACACACATAGTGTATCAGATTTTAGAGAAGAATTAAGCAGATAAGGAGGATATGAGAACTTGAAATAGGAGGGCTATGCTTTTAAATCGGACAGTCAGAGATATCAAATAAATAGCCCATTAGCAGAGCGCAGTGTTATTTTGATTCTATATGCAGGCATTAGTAAATGTCATTTATAAATCAATGCCTGAAACAACAGGGTTTTTCCCATTGATGAAATGTTAAAACAGGCTGGCTTAACATTAGTCGTTTGGCTTTTATGCACAGGAAGTGTAGAATTAGTGATACTATTTAATAATATTTCATAAACTTGTATAGCACTTATTCTAAAAGAAAATGAATTTTACGTCCTAATTCAGAACTGAAGTATTTCCCAGCGGTGGGAATAGGGACCTCTAGGTAGGTCAGTGATTGAGAGAGGTTTGTGATAAACGTTCCTTTATCCAGGTACAGCGTCAGGCCTCTTCATTTTTGTAAGAGAAAGTCTGACAACCTCTATCTTTTCCCTTCTCAACTGGGAAAGAAGAGACAGTTGCCTTTTTAGGGACAGGATAAGAGAATTCCGTTTTTTCGATGGCAGCCGGAGTGGTTAAAGAGCAGATTGGGACAAACTGCCTGGATCAAATCCCAGTTTTACCCCTTGTAAGTTGTATATGGGTTCCCTCATTTGTAAAATGGAGATGATAGTACCTTCCTCACGATACTATTGTAGAGATTAAATGAGCTAATGTGTAAATGAAGCACTTAGAACAGCACTTGATGCATAGTAAGTAATGAGTGTTTTCTATTATTAGTTTCAAAAATACCTTTCGCCGTTCTAGCATTTGCTATGTCCCAAGACCTAGCATAAGCACTTGATCTACATCATCTCATGTTTCCACACAAAAACCCTGGGAGGCAGGTAAAATTTCTTTCACCATTTCCCTGAAGAGAAAACTGAGACTCAGAAGTAGTTTCAGTAGCGCCCAAAGTCTAACAATTGGTAAGTGGTGGGACCGGGGTACCAGCACAAAGTGACTGCTGTAAAAGAAGAGTCTTTGACGTTAGTAAATTAGGAGGGTTTGGTATAAAAACCAAAGGACTGGCTTGCTTAGGGACAGGAGGACCAACTACCAATCAACATGTAAATGCACCTTCTCCAACTGGCTCCTATACTGGTTTCTGAAATACTCCTGCCTTAATCACCCATGAAAGTGCATCATACCTTCTAGAAAAGTAGCTCCCAGGAGTAGCTCCCAGGATTATTGAAAGTACAGTGTTAACATTACATTTTTTTTTAAGGTCGTAAATCTCCCGTATCTTTTTTTTTTCTTATATATAACTATGTTCCCATATCTCTTCCCGCTTGCGTCTCCCTCCCTCCCACCCTCCCTATCCCACCCCTCCAGGCGGTCACAAAGCACCGAGCTGATCTCCCTGTGCTATGCGGCTGCTTCCCACTAGCTATCTACCTTACGTTTGGCAGTGTATATATGTCCATGGCTCTCTCTCGCTTTGTCACAGTTTACCCTTCCCCCTCCCCATATCCTCAAGTCTGTTCTCCAGTAAGTCTATGTCTTTATTCCTGTCTTACCCCTAGGTTCTTCATGAATTGTTTCCTTCATTTTTCTTTTTCATTAATTTCTGATCTGATTTTATGATTTCTTTCCTTCTGCTGACTTTGGGGTTTCTTTATTCTTCTTTCTCTAATTGCTTTAGGTGCAAGGTTAGGTTGTTTATTCGAGATGTTTCCTGTTTAGTAATTATTAAGAGGAAAAAAAAACAAAAACAACAACAACAAAAAAATGGATGGATAGAACCCTGGAACAAATGGTGGAAGCAAAGCTATACACACAGAAGCGTACACATACACACTCACAAAAGAAGGAAAAGGGGAAAAAATAATAAATCTTGCTCTCAAAGTCCACCTCCTTAATTTGGGATGATTCGTTGTCTAAAGGAGGGAAGGAAGGAAAGAAAGAACGAAGATAAAGTAAAATAAAATAAAGTTATTAAAATAAAAATTAATTATTAAGAGAAAAATTTTTTAAAAAAACGGACAGATAGAACCCTCGTACAAATGGTGGAAGCAAAGCTATACACACAGAAGCGTACACATACACACTCACAAAAGAAGGAAAAGGGGAAAAAATAATAAATCTTGCTCTCAAAGTCCACCTCCTTAATTTGGGATGATTCGTTGTCTATTCAACTGATTCGGAGGCTCTGGCTCACTCAGGCTGGGGGAGGAGGGAGGGGCCTGGAAGGCAGGCGAGCCTGCGGCTGCAGAGGCCAGCGTGACGTTGCACCAGCCTGAGGTGCGCCGTGCGTTCTCCAGGGGGAGTTGTCCCTGGATCCCGGGACCCTGGCAGCGGCTGGCTGTACAGGCTCCCCGGAAGGGGGTGTGGATAGTGACCTGTGCTCGCACACAGGCTTCTTGGTGGCGGCGGCAGCAGCCTTAGCGTCTCGTGTCTGTCTCTGGGGTCCGCAAGAGCAGACAAGCTTGTCGCACTGGTGAGTTCCAGTCGGCACCGATCCTCTGTTCAGGAATCTCTCTGCTTTGCCCTCTGCACCCCTGTGGCTGCGCTCTCCTCCACGGCGCTGAAGCTTTCCCCCTCCGCCACCCA
The DNA here is from genome assembly GCF_003031525.2 of Neophocaena asiaeorientalis asiaeorientalis. Taxonomy (NCBI): domain Eukaryota; kingdom Metazoa; phylum Chordata; class Mammalia; order Artiodactyla; family Phocoenidae; genus Neophocaena; species Neophocaena asiaeorientalis. The sequence continues at coordinate 450,824 of NW_020172677.1, forward strand.
CAGTCTCCGCCCGCGAAGGGGCTTCCTAGTGTGTGGAAACCTTTCCTCCTTCACAGCTCCCTCCCACTGGTGCAGGTACCGTCCCTATCCTTTTGTCTCTGTTTATTCTTTTTTCTTTTGCCCTACCCAGGTACGTGGTGGTGGTGGGGGGGTTTCTTGCCTTTTGGGAGGTCTGAGGTCTTCTGCCAGAGTTCAGAGTTGTTCCACGTGTAGATGTATTTCTGGTGTATCTGTGGGGAGGAAGGTGATCTCCGCGTCTTACTCTTCTGCCATCTTCCCGAAAGTCCAACATTACATTTTTCAGGTGATGTTTTTTAGAGAGGTAATTCTAACCATGACTCTGTCATAAGAGAAATCAAATTTTAAATCAAAACTTTGGTTCACGAGCTAAAAGCCAGCATTATTTGGTTTATATTTCTCATAAGCTCTGTTGATAATGAAATGAAGAACTTGAAAAAAATTAGTCATAAAATACAACAATAGTTTGAAATACATTATATGCCATTTGTTGTTTTATTTAAAGTGTTCAACTCTTCAGTTGGTTGGCAAACTACAGTCATGGGCCAAATCCTGTTCAACTGCTTGTTTTTCTAAATAGTTTTAATGGAACAGAACCATGCCTGGTCATTTATGTGCTGTTTATGGCTCCTTTTGCATTACAATAGCCAGGTTAAGTAGTTGAGACAAAGACTATATGGCCCAAAAAAAGCTAAAATATTTACTATCTCGCCCTTTATAGTAAAAGATTGCTGACCCCTGAACTATTCCTATTTAAGAGTTTGTAAGGCTTCCCTGGTGGCGCAGTGGTTGAGAGTCCACTGCGTGCCCCAGCCCGGGAACATCCCAAATGCTGTGGAGCGGTTGGGCCCGTGAGCCATGGCCACAGAGCCTGCGCGTCCAGAGCCTGTGCTCCGCAATGGGAGAGGCCACAACAGTGAGAGGCCTGCGTACCACAAAAAAAAAAAAAAAAAAAAAAAAGAGAGTTTGTAAAAATATTATATACTTAGTACAGGCACTGGTAAATGACAGGTGTTCAAAAACAAATGATAAGTACATATTAAATAAATATGTTTGAATTCCACAAAATTACTCAAAACAGAAAAGTTCAAGCTTATCACAGGCAGGCTAAGTTAGCAGCTAGTATATCCCCTGCCTTCACTTGATTCTATATCTCCTAAAGAAAATGCTTTGCCTGTTACGTGGGAGGATCCTTGATTTAAATAGGCTCTAAAAATACAAATTTAAGATGCGGAGTGATATCTAGAAAAATAGTTTTCTACGGTCTCATGAGTGACAGAGAAGCCACAGATGACTAAATTTGACAGCAGCAGATAAGAACAGAACAAGAATGGCTATAAAGTGAGATTTATATCTTTTGGAGGTAAGCTTTGGTATATATTAACAGAGTACAGTCAACATCCAGTAATGGGAAATGAACTCAGAATAAATCATATTGAGTTAGCATCTCCTTAGCTCTTTACATTTCATAAGTTCTTCATAACAATATATCCAACAATTCTTTATTTCTACAGACTATTCCCCAGAAATTTTTCTTCAGCATAATTTCAGTCTGATCTATCATGACCCTTCTGGACACTGAATCTTTACACACTGATTTTAATTTTTAACTTCAAGCATTTTTTGATGCCAAACCTTGCCTCAGGGGCTAGAGATAAAAATGTGCACTACACGTTATTCCCACCATCAAGATCTTATGTACCAGGAAAGAGAACAGACCCAAAATAAGAATGACATTTGCAGTTAGGGCTGGAAGTATCAAACAACCACGTGGAATTCCACGGAGGTAGCAAAACTTAGAATAGCGTTAGTGAATTGTTTCTTCATTTGTACATTCATTTCTTTCCTGAACATTTATTGCACCTACTCGGTACCAGACCTTCACGTTGTTCCTTGCACGGAAGGTAGAACAGGGATCCTCAAGGAGGCCTCATCATTCTAAGGACAAAAAAGAGACTATAAACAAAGAACCAAATGAAGCAACAGGATCTCTTCAGAATGTGATCATCAGTACAGAAAAAATAAACAGGAAGAGATGAAAGGAACTTAGAGAAGGGTTTATACCCACCACTCTCTATTTTTAGAGAGTATTGTTTTCATGTCTTCCTCGCAATTAATCTTCAAACATATATTTTCCTATATTAAATGCAGACACCAAGGCTCCAGAAAGCTTTGAATGGTAATGACTAGTGAAGCTAAAATTTCAAACCAGATCTTCTAAGACCCATGTTTAACACATCAGAAAGTTAAATTCAGTGAAAATGCTGAATTTATGGCTTGCTGAAGGAAAGAAACGTATCTCCCCCATTTTTGGCTGTCTCTGTGGGTTCTTTTGGGACAGCTAGAAAATTAGCTCTGTAACTCCAGATGGACCCAAGCATGGTACGGGCTGTCTCTCCAGGGACAGACACAGGTAGAGAAGGAGTTGGCTGCCTCCCAAGTGCTCTCAGCCCCATGATAAGGGACTTTGTCCAAGACCTTTAGAAGCAAGACAACTAAATGCCCACTAAAAGTTTGGCAGCCCTGAGAGCTTTACTGCTATTTAGAGATTACCTCCCTTCCCCTCCATCATTCATATTCTACATCTTAAAATATTCTCATTGATTTCCCATCCCCTGGTGGGTGAGCAGCTGAGGGATCACTTGTCTGTATTACAGTCTACAGTGTCTCCCGTAAGAGGCCAGAGAAGCACAAGGGAGAGATGAGATTGGGAAATAGCTCCCTCAGAAAGGATCAGTATCTTCATAGATGTGTGATAGCCAGTAACCGGATTCCCAGCTCAGAGCCAGCCAAGATGCCTCATTCAGAATTTCTAAGGTCTCATTCCAATGAGAAAAATGATCAAAGGAACTAAACATACCCTAGGTACAAAGGTAAGGAAACCAAAGGAAGACTTATTAAGAGAAGCTTTTCCACATGCTTAGCCATTCTCCAATAATTTACCTGGAAGAGAGAACACTCAGAAAAGACTAAATAGGACATTCAGCCCACAGCAGATGAACTGCAGCATTGTTCCAGCGTGGCTCATGACAGAATTCAGACTGACATTTCATCTTCTAAATTGAGATGTTATTATAATTTGAATCCCAGGTGTGCCAGCTGAGTTCTTCCCTTCCCAGCATGTTTCCAAATATCCTCCTCCTGTGAACAAGAAAACATCCAAGCCACAGGAAGGAAGCCAGCCTTTCATCGTGCGCAGTAATCAGTCTCTGTAGCCAGTACCGAAACCTCCACCCTACAGTAGCTGCTAGTGTTGCAGCAAGTTTCGCATCTAATCCTCAAGTCCAGCTGCACATGTTACCTAGCACACGGCTGCTTTCTACTCTTAGCAGAAGAACTTGAAATCAGAAACATTCCAAAAATATGTTCTGTCCGGACTTAGTATTGCAGTATGAATGGGAATATCTTTGTTAGGTGCTGAGACATAAACACTGTGTTGAACTAAGAATGAGGCTTTCTTTTTTTTTTTTAACATCATCTCGGCCCTTTTTTTTAATTGGAGTAAAAATTGAAGTAATTACAATGTTGTGTTAGTTCTGGTGTACAGCAAAGTGATTTTGATAAATATATATATATTCTTTTTCATATTCTATTCCATTATGGTTTATTACAAGATATTGAATATAGTTCCCTGTGCTATACAGTAGAACCTTGTTGTTTATCTATGTTATATATAGTAGTTTATATCTGCTAATCCCAAACTCCTAATTTATCCCTCCCCACCCCTTCCCCCTTTGGTAACCATCAAATTTGCTTTTTATGTCGTGAGTCTATTTCTGTTTTGTCAATAAGTTCATTTGTATCATATTTTAGATTCCACATGTAAGTGGTACATATGGTGTTTGTCTTTCTCTGTCTGGCTTACTTCACTTAGTATGATAATCTCTAGGTCCATCCATGCTGCTGCAAATGGCATTATTTCATCTTTTTTATGGCTGATTAGTATTCCGTTGTGTATATATAGCACATCTTCTTTATCCAATCATCTGTCATTGGACATTTAGGTTGCTTCCATATCTTGGCTATTGTAAACAACGCTGCTATGATCAGTGGGTTGCATGTATCTTTTGGAATTAGAGTTTTCGTCTTTTCTGGGATTGCTGGATCATATGGTAACTCTATTTTTATTTTTTTGAGGAACCTCCGTACTGTTTTCCATAATGGCTTCACCAATTTACAATCCTACCAACAGTGTAGGAAGGTTCCCTTAAGAATTAGTTTTTCATCCTCCCTGCTCCCCTGCACATACAGCCTTCATCAATTCCAACCTTTAAGCAGCACGTTTTATGGGTTTGTTTTTTTCTTTTTGGTTTTGCAAACTTCAGGAAAAACGTATTTCTTCCCCAAATTCAAGGCATTATAGTAAGGAGGATAAGGAGACTTTGGAGTTAAATATACATGTTTATACATGTTTTTAAACTGTGGCTTTATTCCTTAACGTATGACATTTCTCAGCATCAGTCTTACCCTTCGTAAAATGCAGATAAAGTAGGGCTATCATGAAGAAACTGACAAGCACATTGTCTGATACATAGTAAGTATTTCATAAATCTTAATTCTCTTTCTCTCCTTCATCTACCAATTCCCATTGCTAGATTGGAATACCTTTCATTTTCATCCAGTTTTCTTCATTCTAGATTGAAACATGTTAAGAAATACTGCACAGTCCCCATCTAACACAGATTCTCAGAGATTCTCAGAAAGTGAGGCTTACAGCCGGCCACTCAGGGTCTCTCTCTCTTACCCTGAGAGGTGTTGGTATAATTTTACCCTGAACCCTAGCTCTACTAACTGGGACAGCTCAACATTCCATCACTTTTTCTAACTCTTCATGTGTCTGTGCCTCTGCCTGTCTTTGCTCTTGAAAGAAAGTACAAGCTTTGAGGGTTCATCCTACATCAGAGTTGGGTGCAGAGCTCTGCCCATTTCCCACAAGAAGTGACTCACGCTTGGTATTTTTGGTGACGCTCAGTGATTATTCTGGAGACCTGGACGTGTCACAACAGAAGGGTCACATCGTGTTCTGCACAGAAATATGCCAGCCTGTTACTTCAGCTCTCATCTGTGCTCTTGTATCTTACCAACAGCAGTGGCCACTTGTGGCTCTACTGGCACACGAAGCCCCCCCCGGGACACAGAGTCCAGGTTTCTGTCCCCACAATCGTCTCACTCAAGAAACAGCTCTGCTGGACAAGTCCACCTTCCTCAACACCCCTAGAATTGTGAAGAAATTTTTTTTCAATTTCACTGGATATACCACACTTACAAATTTATACTTGAAAAATCTTGTATCACCATTTTTTTCACTTAATCACTACTTCTCCTTCCTCAGCATCACCAAATACAACCACAGTTTCTCTACTGTGAACCTCTGCTAACATTTTTATGGACCTTTTTAATCAGACTAGAGCCCAGAAAACACTTCAGAATTCTTGCCAGAATGGCTATTCTGAGTAGAACATTTAGATATAGTACTTGACAGGTGGAGTCAAGAACCCATGCATTAGCATCCCTGTGTGGCTTCTTGTGAAGAAATCTATAAGTAATCCACAACACAGGATATGACAGTCCACAATCTCTCCACCATGAGTCACCACTCAGCCTTTATTCACTTTTATTATACTTTAACTGACTTTGAGTTGATTCCAAGGCCTTTTCTGGCCCCATCATTAATTTTTAAATCCCGTCAATGATCTCACACCAGGATATGAAGCACCCCACATTGATTAGAACTGTCTTTTTTAAACTGCCTGTGCAGATTCTAAGTGAGAACAAAGCAGAACAAGCTGAAAGTGGAAAATTCCAGAGCACCCCAATCAGTGTAGAAGCGTGGCTAAATTCAGATTTATATAATTGTCTAGTAAAGTTTTTCCTTCAATTGGCTCAACTGATGTAACAAAATGCAAGAGGACATCGATCACATTGATCATAGGCCATCTGAGAGCAAAATACTCCCGGTAACAGAACACTTTGCTAATATGTAACAATGCAGGAGAACGTGGATAGTCTCCAACCGGAGAATGTATCGTCACCCTTCAAGAAGTGGCATTAGAAGATTAAAGGCTAACTTTTATATCCATTAACCAACAAACTGTGTCCAGAAGGATGTACACTTCTGAAAATGGGGACATTCCAGTCAGAAGTGCAAGAACTAGAGCACTTCGCTAATTTAAAGAGCCCTGCACCCACACAGACCTCCACAATTACATTTTAACATTTGCAAAAAATAAGTATTTACTCAATAATAATTCAACTGTTAATTGAACACTTATTATATCACAGGCATGCATACAAAGGCCTTCTCCCAACCTGTGATGCAATCCTATAAAAGTTAGTTGTTCATTTACTTTGTTCATGAAGCCAAAAACAGAGCTTTAGCATTATAGAATGTGGGATCCAATACTGATAAAAGAGCCTCTTTACAAACTGAAGTTAGCCTAAGATGCTCTTGATGATCACTCATAAAAGTGGTAAGAGTCCGCCTGCTGATGCAGAGGACACGGGTTCGTGCCCCAGTCCAGGAGGATCCCACATGCCGCAGAGCGGCTGGGCCCGTGAGCTGTGGCCACTGAGCCTGCGCAAAAAAAAAGTGGTAAATATTCTTTGAGTACATTTACTGACGTGGTTGTCACTTCCTGTAATATGGCTTTGCCTTTTTAGTTCTAAGAAAGCTTTTTCAGATTGCCCTGAAATTTAGATATTCTGCCCCTAAATGACAGCCAAAGGTTTGCATGGACCTTGGTACATTTTATTAAGTAATTTTCGTCTGGCTATTCTTTTTAAATCTTCTATAAATTCAGTTTTTAAATTGACAGTACCCCTAAAAAAGGATTTAATTATTTGCTTTCTTCTCAAAGTGATACCTCTATATCTTTCTATAACTCCATGTCTTCAACAATATTTCAGTTATAATGAACTTTATTTTTTTTAATTTTATTTTATTTTTGGCTTCATTGGGTCTTTGTTGCTGCGTGCGGGCTTTCTCTAATTGCAGCGAGCAGGGGCTACTCTTCATTGCAGTGTGTGGGCTTCTCATTTTGGTGGCTTCTCTTGTTGCAGAGCACTGGCTCTAGGCACGCGGGCTTCAGTAGTTGTGGCATGTAGGCTCAGTAATTGTGGCTCATGGGCTCTAAGCACAGGCTCAGTAGTTGTGGCGCTCGGGCTTAGTTGCTCTGCGGCATGTGGGATCTTCCCGGACCAGGGCTCGAACCGTGTCCCCTGCACTGGCAGGCGGATTCTTGACCACTGTGCCACCAGGGAAGCCCTATAATGAACTTTAAAAAATAAATAATAGTTGGTCTGGAAACCAGGGTCCTGGGTCTAGAGATGCACTGTGTTCTTAGATAGCCACAGGAAATTAATATAAATTCTAGTAATGTCTTCAACACTTCAAGAAACTTCATCACCTCTATGAATGCAGCAATTAAGATGATTACCAACAATCACTGTGATTGGGAACTGAATCTCTTCCTATAGTTCATCAGCATCTTGAGGGATACATATGCTCCCGGTGTTATCTCCCTTTGCCTGGCCTTATAATCCCCAAATAACAAAATCCTATTATGTGAAAAAGATCACAAACATGTCTGAATATTGTGTTACTATTAATAATATATAAGTTCGATTTTCTCAGAATGTTCAAACCGGAGAGACTTTTGAGAGGAATCCAGATTGTGCATTTACTGGCTCGGAATATAAGGTTCAGACATAAGTCATGTGACCTGCCCAGTCTCCTCAGAACTCAGAGGTGGGTTGTGAAACCAAGATGCTGGACACCAATTCCAGCTCCTTCTATGCCCACTGCACTTTGTCCCTCACTAACACACAGAAGGACTATGCCACAGCATTTATCTCCCTGGGGAGAATGTCCAGATAACAGCAGGGCCCATGACCAGGCAGAGGGTTTTTTTCTGAATCATACATAGAATCAAAAATCAATTTTTTTTTCTGAATCAGTACAAGAATTCCAACTAAATTTCCCAGAGTACTGAGGTATCAACCATTCTCCATGACCTCCTAGGCAGACTAATAAACCAATCTCTGATAATTAATCAAAATGTCCTCAGATTCTATGTAAGCAGATCCTCATAAATGGCATACTATTAATTGAGCTGTAACCCAAAAAAGAAGTTTCCATTTTATTTTTTTATTCCATTTTATTTTTTATTCTATTTTATTACTTTCACATTTTAAATTTTGTTTGTTTTTTCCCTAGGAAATTGGTATGAAGGATTCCTATCTGCCTTGATATGACAATTTTCTTCTCCCTAATCAGTACTTTCTAAATGCAACGCTCCAATTTGGGGCAAAAAATCATATGTGATTCCAGGGCTACCAATGATTCCTGCCGATAATGTTATCCTTTCCAAATACTTCAAAAACATTTTTTTATCGGAGTATAGTTGATTCATAATGTTGTGTTAGTTTCTGCTGTACAGCAAAGTGAATCAGTTATACATATACATATATCCACTCTTTTTTACATTCTTTTCCCATATAGGTCATTACCGAGTACTGAGTTCACTGTGCTATACAGTAGGTCCTTATTAATTATCTATTTTATATATAGTAGTGTGTATATGTCAATCCCAATCTCCCAATTTATCCCTCCCCCCCACATCCCCCCAGTAACCATGTTTGTTTGTTTTTTACATCTATGACTCTGTTTCTGTTTTATAAATAATTTCATTTGTACCATTTTTTTTAGATTCCACATATAAGTGATATCATGTATTTGTCTTTCTGTGTCTGACTTACTTCACTCAGTATGACAATATCTAGGTCCATCCATGTTGCTGCAAATGGCATTATTTCATTCTTTCTTATGACTGAGTAATATTCCATTGCATATATGTTACAGCAAATTTGAAGGCTTCAGCTTACCATATATGTTGATTTTTGTAATTATCTAGAAAGAAAACTAGACTTAGAGTTGGCAGACCTTAGTTTAATAACTAGCTTTGCTATTTATATGTGAGCTGTATGATCTTATTTCTCTGCTTCTCTGAGCTGTTTCCATTCATCAATGAGATGGGAATAATAACACCTGTCCTACAGATCTCACTGGGACATGAACAGAAAATGGTTTAAGGACAGTGAAAGTACTTTGTTAACTCCAAGGAATTAAACAATTAACTGCTATCAGGACTCCATTCAGGATTCAGGGTATTGACAAGAAAGTGGCATTTTCTCCCACATTATCTTGATTGCTTAGATCAAGTGTGGCTAAGAACAAAAAAAGAAAAGAAAAGAAAAGCAGATATTGGAAAAGTAATTTTGTGTCTACACTTGAGAAGAGGCCAACCACACCACTTGGGCACTGGACTCTGTTCCCTATTCAAGAACATAGTTCTTCCAATTGTCTTCTTTCTCTTTCTCCTGGATCGTAGGATTTCCCCTGTCTATGGGGATTGTTCCCTAAGCAAACAAACATGCTGTGATGTCTCTTATCTTTAGAAAAATAGACTCTTCATCACCCTCTGGCAGCCCTTCTGCTTTTCTACTGCTTTTCCCAGAAAAAACTCTAAAGATATGTTTATAATCACTATCCACTTTTCCCATCTTCTCTTGAGCCCACTCTAAACAGGCTTGCCTGATAAATTAAAGTTTTTATTTTTATTTGTATAAATAAATAATCCTTTTCTCCAAAACTACTCATTTCCTCTTATTCATGCTATTCTGTCTTGTAGGTGTTCTCCAAGTTACAAGAGTAGCCTAAGAGGGTTGTCCCAACTATTTTAGTTTTGTCTTTTACTCTTTATCTTTCTTGAGTCCTGATCTGTAAAATCAGTTAGTACTTTTTACTAGGCATCATTGTAATAATTATCAGAATTATTTCAGAATTACATCAAATGTTAAATGTTTAATATTCTTGAATACTTTGTAACTTAAAAAGCAATATGCAACCTGGCAATTCCACTCTTACTTATAGACCCAAGAAAAATAAAAACATACACGCACACAAAAACTTGTACACCAATGTTCATAACAGTATTAATCATTATAGGCAAAAAGTGGAAACCACCCAAATGAGTGGATAAATAAAATGTGGTATATACATAGGATGGAATGTTATTCAGCAATTAAAAGAAATGAAGTACTGATATAAGCCGCAATATGGATGAACGTTAAAAACATTACACTAAGTGAAAGACACTAGTCATACACAAAAGACTGCATGATTCCAATTATATGAGATATTCAGATAGGCAAATCTATGGAAGCATAAAGTACATTAGTGGTTGCCTAGGGCTGGGGAAGGTGAACAGTGACTGCTCATGGGTATAGGGTTTCTATTCAGGATGATGAAAATGTCCTAAAATTAGATTGTGGTAATGGTCGCACAGCTCTGTGGATATACTAAAAACACCTGAATTGAACACTTTAAGTGGGTGAACTTAATTATATGTAAATTGTGTCTCAATAAAGCAATGTACGAGGTTAACATCATTAGTCATAAGTCAAGTTGATAGCCTGCGCCCCGATATGTTGTGTTGAAAATGGCAGTTCACCTCTGTGACCTTCCTCCAAAAAATCCATTGCTTCATTGTAACCATGAGGAAAACATCATCCAAACTCAAGTTGAAAGACATTCTATAAAATGCCTAACCAGTTCTCCTCAAAACTATCAAGACCATCAAACATAAGGAAAGTTAGAGAAGCTGTCACAGCCCAGAGGAAGCTGAGACGATGTAATGACTAAATATAATGTGGTATCCTGGATAGGATCCTGGAACAGAAAAAGGGCACTAGAGAAAAACCAATGAAATCTGAATAAAGCATGGAGTTAACTAATTCTGTGTAAGAATAGTCATTAATTGTGACAAAGAAATGCGCCATACTAGTGTAAGGTCTTAGTGATAGGGAGACTTTGGTGCAGGGTATTTGGAAACTCTCTGTATTGACTTTGCAACTTTTCTATAAGTCTAACACTATCTTTTTAAAGGTTATATACAAACGTTAGCTAATAGTTTTAGAACTTGTAGTAAAAGTCATAGTACTAGTACTAGAGATAGTAGTTAGTAAAACGAGCTTCCTCAGCATCCTAGAATAGAGAAACTAGTTCGCCTCTGGTTTTTCATAGACAGCACACATATGCAAAGTTGAGCTTGTGTCCACTCAGGGCAATGTAATCTCAACCTTCAGATAGACATCTCAACAGTCAGGTAGACATCTGCCCAGTTCATGTATTTTTAAAAAAAAATTTTAAAGGAAGAAAAGAAATCCTTGAATAGGGTCTTTATCTAGAGATTTTATAGATTACAAAACGATGTTTTGAGGACTGAATTAAACTCTCTTGTGAGAACGATATGGCACTTATTCCACATAATTAAATATCATAAAGAGTAAGATATATATAGTAGGGCTTGATTCTAAAGTTTCCAGCTGATCCTCACGAAAAAGTTAACCCTTCACCATGGTGGCCAAGGACGGGGCCTGCCCACCTTAGACCCTCCTGTTCCCACCCTGCTCTTCTCAGCCATCCCTGTAAGCAGTTTCTCCAGCTGAACACTATGTTTTAATCAACTGATTTTTATGACCTCTTTTCCTTGCCCTCAATATACTCTGCAAAAATGGCTGCCTACTTCTTCGCTGACTTTCTAGCTCCATGGAGCTGACCCTTTTAGGACTCAACACTCTACATCCCCTTCGGCAGCTGCATCTCCCCTTCTGTCCTAGCAGAAGGAATGCCAAGCACCCCACAGAAAGTGATGGATTTTGTTATGATTTCCACAAGCTTCCTAGAGGAGAGAGATCGCTCCACTTCTTTCCACGGTCTGCAGTTAGAACTTGCACACTAAATTACTTCTAGTCTTCATGCTATGCCCCACTATCTCATGCCTCCAGATTGTCACACACACCCAGTCTCTGCAGTAACACTTGTCCTGCCTCTCCTTATCTTCAGACTTTGGCTTAACTACCACTGAGACCAAATCCTCACTCACCAATCCTCAACCTCAAGTCCAGATCGGGAACTCTCATAGAACCAAAACTTTCCCCTGTCTTAGCATTTGTCACATTGTATCAGATTATAAGATACGTGAAGCTATTGGCAATGTGTCTCTGGGTCACTGTCGAATCCTCAACAGCCAGGACATTGACTGGTACACAGTAGGAATGCCATTGAATCTCCTAGAGTAAATGAGTAAAGTAATTCCTTCCCAATCAAAAATATATGGAGATATATATATATATATATATATATATATGGAATCAATATACCATATATATATATGGTAAGATTTTTTTCCCCTGAAGATTGTTTCATGCTGTTTCTCAAAGACCTTTAGGTCCTGGGGCAGAGGCGTCTGTAAATAAGCAATCTTTCAACCCATTGTGTATCCCATGCACTTCCCCAGTAAAAATGTCAACGCCTAAAAACAGTGGCCCAACAATATTTTCAAATTTGCATTTTTGTCACTTATTTGGAACCACAACAGAAATAAAACTTCAGCAACCAACAGTGAAATTAATTGGGTATGGAAGACAATCTCTAGGACATTTCCTTTCTAGGTATTTGCTCCTGTATTAAGAACTATTAAAATCCAAGCTATGGCTACACCAAAAACTTGGGAACATGTTAGAAAGTGATTAAGCTCAATCAAAGATATTTGGAATTAACTAAAAATACTTATGAGTGAGATTGAATGTATTCTCTATTATCCCACTGGAGACATATGTTCCTCCGGGACAGTCTTAGAAACATCACTGCATTTGTTTTATTTTAACACCTCCTTAACATTTTAAAAATGTATATTTCAAACAAAAAGCTGAAGTATATTAAGGACTCATTTTACTAATTAACCAATCTCTATTTAAAAGGGATTTTTAATATTAAAAAATTAAGTGTTTGCAAAAATCCTCTAACAATATGTTGGAGTATTAAAAACTCAGAAAAGGGGGGCTTCCCTGGTGGCGCAGTGGTTGAGAGTCCGCCTGCCGATGCAGGGGACGCGGGTTCGTGCCCCGGTCCGGGAAGATCCCACGTGCCGCAGAGCGGCTGGGCCCGTGAGCCATGGCCGCTGAGCCTGCGCGTCCAGAGCCTGTGCTCCGCAGTGGGAGAAGCCACAGCAGTGAGAGGCCCAACTCAGAAAAGGAATACTCGAGGAATGGTGTCTCCTCCAGGATGGAGTATGGAATGAATAGGGGGCAGCTCCAAGGGAACCAGGTTCATGAAGCCTCCCCTTCCCTGCAGGTGGAGTAAGTTAATCCTTCCTCAGAACCCTGGACTCATGTATATCACAAGGCACATATCACAGTCTGCTTATTTTTAATGTATAAAGTCAGTGACTTCACAATGCATTGATATAAGCAACATGAAAAGAGGAGAGAGCCTTACTGTTCGAATCCCCAACATCTAGAAAAGTCCCTAGGATATGGCAAGTGCTTAATCAATGTTCACTGAATGAAAAAAAAAACAGAAAAGGATCATGATTACATATTTTGAACTAATACTTTCCATGCCTGAATTTATTCAACATTAATTGAGGGCTATCTTATGTCACATACTGTATTAAATACCTGAGGAAAGAGAAATGAATAAACTTTACTCATGTCCTGAAGAAGCTCACCATCTATTGGACAGGTGGACAAATATAACTCATTGCAATTAAAAGTTTGGGGAGTGATGCCAATGTATGCATGGGGGCCTGTGGAAGCGCATGGCAGAGATACTAACCTAGAAACAGATTGCTTTTCTTTGAGACAATGAAAGTTGCCCCCTTACATGAATTAAAAAGAGGTAGGTAGATATTATATGTGAAGTCAGTGTTTCATCTTAAAATAGTAGGGAAAAATAAACAGATAAAATTCAACCTTTAAGTTCAGAAATTAAGCAGCAATAAGTACGTTGAAATTATACTTAGAAGAGATTAAATGTTTTTGGCAACCATGTGGGAGTAACATGGTAGAAATATCATTAATGAAAATGCAAAAGACTTTCACAGGGAGAGCAAAGTATAAAGGAAAGAGCATGGGCTTTGGCTTAAGCAGACTTAGCTCGAATCATGGCTGTCACTTACTAGCCATGTGTCTTTAGACAAATCACATATACTCTCTAAACCTCAATTTCTTCATAGGCAAAAGAGAACCAATACTAGCTTACACACGGAGTTATTATTAAAAGCATTAAATAAGATTATGTTTACATATCTTTATGATGGGCCATTTATAAAGACTCAAATGTGATGCTAGCAATCCAATTGTAAATCAAACCAGGGGCTCAAATATAAGATGCTTAGTCCTTGGCAAGGAGTGAGAGGATATTGGTAAGTGTGAAGCAGTGACCTGATATCAGAGAACCTGGAGTACCGGGCGGTGGAAACAGGCAGGGATGTGAGTGATGATGATGACGATGAAGATGATAATTACTATGGCTCCTTCCAAAGCTCAGAGTATTTATCACTGAATTAAGCCTTTAGTTTCCTAGCATCAATTAAAGTATTTACTCATAATTTTAAAAGTCAGCTTTGAAAAAGCAGGCTTCCATTAACCTCTTGTCTGAATAGATCCTCTTTATCTCTGAAAGAAGTCAAGAATCTCTGAAATGTTTTACTTGGTATTAAATGAACCAATGTGAAAGTCATATCTTCCCACTGAACAACTTCCCTACCCCAGTAAGCCAAATATAGAATGTAATTATCCTACACGCGGTGAGTCAGAAGGACAGTGAACAGTGGTCACTCAGGGAACGGTGAGTGAGGTAGAGCTGGAGGGCGTGGGGCACATTCTTAGAGGGTAGGAAGGACTTCAAGAAAGTGATCAAATGGCCCTGGAAGCAGAGGAAACACAGTAGCTTGAGAGTAGGTGTATAGATAGCTCATAGGTGCCATTGCAAAGAAGTTGTAGGAGTTGTTCAAAAAAAGATAGTAGTGGTTCAAAAAACGATAAAGGCTATGTGTGTCCCTAAGTGAGAAGTCTTACAGCAAATGATATGAGCCACAGAAGAAGGCAGTTACTATAGAATAACAGCAAGAGGGTAGCATTACCCCCACGATGTGGGATTCATGGGGCGTTCCTGGGGTGGACAAGATATAGTTAAGGGTAGGACAGAGCCCCAGTATCAGAAGGAGTGCCAGGAGGGGAACGGAAGGTATTCTAACACAGGAGAGCAAGATGGATTCTATTATCAGGATTAAGTACAAGGAGCTGAATTTATAGTAGATACTAATGACAGAGTGGGTATCTAGCTGTGGAATCCTTATTTCTACACTAAAGAACTTTTAAAAGCCCTGTGTAAAAGCAGGATCTCTCTCAATGCCAGAACAAGATAGAGGCTGGTGGAGAGGGCTTTAGGAAAACAGCTGAGAGGTTGGGAAGGATGAAAGAGGAAGCATCAGTTCCTTCTATTTGTGGTAGTTTTCAAGTTCAGAACATCTAGAAAGTCTGGGCTGAGGAAGCTGAAATTTGTCAAACTCTGTAAGAGACTATAGATATCTAAAAACTTATTTTAAAATATGTAAAGTGTTGCTGTTGAAGGAAAGGTGAGTAAAGATGGGATTAGACCCTAGGTGTCCTAGTGTTCACAGCAGACACTTTTGGTGCCCTGGGTCACATCCTCTGAGACAGACTGTGGTTTCAGCCATGATTTCATGGCTATTGTGGATGGTTCCTGCTTGCTGAGAACACTGCACTACAGGTATCCAATGTCCCCTGACTGTCTCTTCTCTTCTCCGCCTCAAGGTTCTGTCTAAAGCCCCTAGGAGTTTCCAGGTAGGTGAAACTTGAAAGTACCGTGCATTTAAAGCCCCTAAGGCACCTCTCAACAAAGGGGAGATGGCAGCCAGTAGATAAATGCCTCAGCTTCCCTGTCTCTGGACAGATGATCCCAAAACACATTACTTGATCCACAGTTGCCCGCAGTAGGAGTTGTCTCAAAAACACACCGTATTTTGGCTTTTCCTCCCCTGTCACACTCTCTTCTATGCCTTTAATCCTGCTTCCTGGGTTCATCTCCCAAATACTGTAAACTGCCTACACTTAAGTCCTTGTCTCAGACTACATATTGGGAACTAAATGCTGGAGGAGGGCAGAGGCGGAGTCGTTTTATTTTCACGTTTCGGTTCTGTTTTATTTTAATTTGTGTTTGCTTTGCATTTCTGTTTCTCCACAGGTCACCAAGATGCTGGCAGTGGTTGTCATTCTGTTTGCCCTTTTATGGATGCCCTACAGAACTCTTGTGGTTGTCAACTCATTTCTTTCCAGCCCTTTCCAAGAAAATTGGTTCTTGCTCTTTTGCAGAATTTGCATTTATCTCAACAGTGCCATCAACCCAGTGATTTACAATCTCATGTCCCAGAAATTCCGTGCAGCCTTCAGAAAGCTCTGCAACTGTAAGCAGAAGCCCGTGGAGAAACCGGCTAGCTACAGCGTGGCCCTCCATTACAGCGTCATCAAGGAGTCAGATCATTTCAGCACAGAGCTTGATGACGTCACTGTCACTGACACTTACTTGTCTGCCACGAAAGTGTCTTTTGATGACACCTGCTTGGCTTCTGAAATAACCATTAGCCAAAGTTGATTCATGAAGTAGAAGAAAATGGATGATAAAGAACGTGAGAATCTGTGCAGTTATCAACCCAAGAGAGGAAACAGCCAATACTGGTATGTGATGACAGAGCGGATAAAGTCCTCGCCAGTGCTCTAACACTACTGCCCCAAGACACTCTGACCCATTAGAATGACTCACAGCTTCCTTCTCGTATCAAGAAAATGTATATCATAGAAAAACTGAGCAGGTCTGTGAAAAACCCAAATGGTGGAAACTTTCCATTTAATTGGAGACTTTATTTTCTGGGGCTGTGAAGTTTAGATAAAATCTAGACATCAGTTTACCTTATTCAAAATAATTTTATCAAATGTATTTTCTCACCCCTCCCAAATTATTTATACATGTGGTAATTTGGCAACATGAAGATGTTTAATGTGTTCATTTAGCATTTCATTTTAATAAAGTACAGTGCTACTTTCATGAATATTTGAAACTACAGGGGGAAATAGAAAAAAAATTTGAGGAGTAAAAATGAGATTTCAGACAAATATATTCACCATATGAAAAAAAAGTCATAAGGCTTATAAAATTCTGAGTTGATTTTTATATCTTACAAAGTGTAGATGGTGAGTCACCATTCAACTTTAATGTAAATAGCCAAACCCCAAAATAGCCAAAATTACTCATTGAGAAGACATGTAGATTTGATATTTAGATAAATCCAGCTCTGTACTCTGCAAGGCGTCTAAATGATGGGTGAGACAGGAGAAATATCAAGATTAAATAACTGTGAAGATACATACTAACATATAATTAATATTGAAAAGTAACCAAGACAAGACCAAGTATTCAAAATAAGGTTTTACTTCTTCCTCTGAGACTTTTAAGGAAGAAAATCCTATTTGAGCATTTGAGAAGAAAATCCTATAAACTACTGAGCCATGTCAAGCAAATCCTTCTAGCTGAATCTAGCTAAAAGTCTGAAACATTCTCAAAAGCTTACTTGCTATTCTAAGTCAGCCAAAGGCTGACTGTTACACTTCCAGCTGAAGACTCCCCACTGAGCATTGTAGCCTATGGATTTCAACTTGTCTGCAAGTGTCTTTCCTTCCTGCCTGCTTGTCATTTGTAGGTTCTCTCTCTTTTTTTTTTTCCAAATGCTTGTGACATTTTGTTTACAGATTCTAAATCAAAGCAATGCAAAATTTTGTTGGCTTTATTTCCAATAGAGCTAAAACTAATTTCATCTCATTATTAATATCTCTTTACAGTTATGACTAAGGCCTGCTCTTCTATTCCAGTGATTATTAGAGAGTTGTGAATGTGAATCTGTCAGGTCCTACTTTAATCCCTTTCAATCGACTCACGTACTAAGATTTGACCAAGTGTAAAAATCGTCCTTGGTGTTGGTTCAGTAATAACTTTTTTTTTTAACATCGTTATTGGGGTATGATTGCTTTACAATGGTGTGTTAGTTTCTGCTTTATAACGAAGTGAATCAGTTATACATATACATATGTTCCCATATCTCTTCCCTCTTGCGTCTCCCTCCCTCCCTCCCACCCTCCCTATCCCACCCCTCCAGGCGGTCACAAAGCACGGAGCTGATCTCCCTGTGCTATGCGGCTGCTTCCCACTAGCTATCTACCTTACGTTTGGTAGTGTATATATGTCTATATCTCTCTTTCACTTTGTCACAGCTCACCCTTCCCCCTCCCCATATCCTCAAGTCCGTTCTCTAGTAGGTCTGTGTCTGACTTTTAATGACTGGGTCAAAAAGTACTGTGTACTTCTAAGTGCCCCATAGACTGGCATTTTCCCTTTCCAGGGTATATACTTATCTTGTGGATTTTTCCCTGAAACCTAATTGCTAATGATAACTACCCACATAAACACCTTCTTTACGAAGAATATTTTTCAAAATTCAGTTTTTAAATGCTGCTTCATGGAGACTCTGCCACCCAGAACCTCAGTCCCGAACATGCTTTGGTGAAAATTGGCCTCATCTACTCCATGAAAACATTCTTATCCTGTCACTGTTTCCGTAAACAAATGCAAGCAAACACTTACAGGAAATACACTAAAGGTCTATATGCACGACACTAAGAAAACTATTAACTGACTTTTCATCCTGGATTAAATATTAATTTGGGGATCATATAGATAGAGCACTAGAGTGACCCAACCCCAAATCACACATGCACGTATGCAGGTGCATACAAGTACATACACATGGGTGCGAAAATTGCTTATCCATGGGGATTGGAATATATTAGATTTTTTTCATTATGGAAAAGAACTGATATCATTGAGCATCTACTCTGTCTCAGGCATGCTGGTAGGTACTTAATCAACATTATCTTCATCACAGTCTCACTACAGCTGTGATTTTCTTATAAGACCAGGGATCAGGGATTAATTCCCTGAACTGTATAGATATTAGGGAAAGAAAATGAAGAAATGTCTTTCTTTTTTCTTTTTATAAGCCAGCATGCTGATTAACATTCTTGTGATCTGATGGCTTAAATAATTAAAAAAATATTCTTTGCAGAGTGGTAATATCAGATGTTGAAAAAAATTATGATTAGTTTTATATGTTATACACAGAACACAATATACTCTTCCCACCTTTGGAAATTTAATATATGGGCTCAGTTTTTGTTTTAATGTTTAAAAAGTTATTTGCTAATAATCTGTTAGTTTTAGACCACGTGGGAAATTCAAAAGAACACAGTTCATAGCGTTTCAACTCTAAAGCAAATGCCATTATGAAATTAAATGTTCCCATGCAATATCCAATAGATATTTGGGTTTACACAGCAGAAATATAACTTTTTAAGGTATTCTTTATCACACTGTACTAAATCATAAAATATTGCCATAAATAATCAAAAGTTAACAAACCATCAAATGAAAAATAGATTAAAAATTGCTGACGGAGTGATGTTATTAAGGCCTCCCTTAATAAAATTCCTTGAGCTATTTTATTACTTCCAATTTCATTAATTGCTGAGTGTCTTTGGTTAGATCTTGGACCTGAGGTAATTAGGTAAAGGGCACAGATCATGAATAAAACAAGCAGACATAAATTTCCTCTTAAGACTTCTCCATCAGTATTATGAGTTTAGTTCTAGAGCTTCACTCCAACACAAATATTCTAAACGCTAAAGAGAAATGAAAAAAGTGAAAACTCTGTAATCACTCTTAAACAGGCCAAATGCACGGAACAGTACACCTTGACAATATACCCAAACACATGGCTGATTTGTGCTAAACAGCTAGTTAAGTCAAAGAAAACTATAGCCATAAAACTTAGGTTAGTGTAACTAAGTCTTAAATAGATACTTGAATTGTTTCATTTTCAGAAGAATGTGTTGGAGTAATAATGACAGTATGTCATAGTAAAGCTGAGTCCACATGGTTATGGACTTACTCTTAAAGAATAAGAGTTACATCATTCCAGACTATGTTAAATCTATAAACATGAGAGAAGAGAGAAAAGATTAACTTTTGGAAGGAAAAGAAGATTTTAAATAGCTTACCCATGGCTCTATGAATTCTATAAATAATATATGCAACATTATTTATGTCTCCCAAGTGCAGCTCACAAAGGGGTTGGACTATTTGATCATGGAGTAAGGGAACTGGATGTGAATGATGGAACAGCCACAGACAACCAGTCCATCCAGGCTAAAAGGACATTTATTTAAAATATTTGGAGTCACTTGTTCTCCTTGGAAAAAGCAGAGTATGAACATCTCTAGCAATGTGTTTTCTGTTTATCTGTAGTTGTCCACAGCAAATAACCATCAAAACCAAGATTTGGCTGAGCAAATATAAGTTTTTAGAGTAATACACGTGAAGAAGTCTTACAGCACTCTGTAGTAATAAATATATTTTTCTCTCCTTCCCCACCTCCCCTATCAAACTCTTCTCCCTCCGCAAACATGGTTTTCCTCAGAGCAGCCAGTTTTATGTGACTTTATTCAAGACTAAACCTGGACATGCACTATCTTAAGTGTACTCTCAAATATATGTGATATGTATGTGTGTATATATGTGATATGTATGTGTGTATATATGTGATATGTATGTGTGTATATATGTGATATGTATGTGTGTATATGTGATATGTATGTGTGTATATATGTGATATGTATGTGTGTATAT
>NW_020172677.1:473258-574611 GCF_003031525.2 Neophocaena asiaeorientalis asiaeorientalis
TATGTGTATATATGTGTGATATGTATGTATGTGTGTATATATGTGTGTATGTGTATATATGTGATGTGTATGTGTGTATATATGTGATATGTATGTATGTGTATATATGTGATATGTATGTATGTGTATATATATGTGATATGTATGTGTGTATGTGTATATATACACATATATATGTACGTATATATATAGTTGCTCTGAACACTTGTCTGTTTCATAAAATCATGTTCAAATTGTGGAAGAACTGATGCTTCTAAAGTTTCTATTTAGGTCCCAATTTTCATGGTGGGGAGTCATGTGTAGAGTTGAGCTGCTCAATGTTTTTTCCCTCACAGATAAGTGCAAGTCTGGCATTTCAGAGCTTCACTGAGAAACCAATAAAGGATACTCCATATGTGAAATTTAAGAAAATAAAAGGTTCTCCCCATTCTTAAGGATTTCACAATCCAATGAGGAGAAACTAAATCAATATAATATCATCTCAAGTTATAACATTTTGGCAATATTTAGAACATGAATTGGAAACAGAAATGTTTTAAAGAAGCAATTAAGATCGTTCATGTATTATGATTCTATTTTATGAACTATAATTAGATATATTGATTAATTTTTAACTTCATTGATCACACGGGGGAGAAAGGTCAGATACAGCCCTGTAATATTTTGTTTTTATGTTTAGTCTGTAATCTCAAGTCACTCAGCAGAAAAGCTCATTTACGAGAGTGCCCACTGGGGAATAGTTTTGTTTCTGAGACGGTTAGAACCAAATGGACTATGCTGATATAAACTAAATCTATATGGTTCTGATTTTAATATTCGAGTAATCTCTGTGAAAAGAATTGCCAAGAATGTTTGTAGACAGTGTTGTCAGGCTTGTTTACATTATTCTACACCAAGTACATTTATGGCAAATCCAACATGAGGTGATTGGTTTATATTTTAGAGATTACGTCTGGAAAAATTAAGCTGGATGAAATAGTTCAGCTGGGACAGCACATTGTCCGAACTGTCAAATCTGGATCCTGCAAGAGAACAAAAGACAGCTTTATGGCCAATAAACAGCAAATCCACACAATGATCACCTGTATATCCTCGTGGAGGAGCATCTGGGTCAAGTCTGTACTACAGGCTCTCAACTGAAATAATGGAAATAAAAGCATTTTGAATGTTATACAAGTTAAAAGGATGGAATTAAAAACAATGGAGTTGGCTAGAGTTCCTGCAACTTATTGAGCCTCTAAGCAACACCCATAAGTGAATATTTCATTCCTCACAGAATAATAGACTTAATTTTTGTGCATATGGTCGTTCTCTGACTTGTAAGAAAGGGAGAATGAACTTTCTCAAGAATGTTATGAACTGATATTGATAAAGATGGAGACTTTCCAGAACAGAAAAATAAACACAACATGGCAGTAGAATAAGATTGAACTTAACCACAGGTCTGAATTTAGAAGACAATTTAAGAACATTTTCTGTATTCCTGAAATGGCACAAAATGCCCCAGTAAGGAGGCTAAATGTTTACACCTTAGCCAAGAATAATAAATCACTCCCACTTTAATATACATAAAAATTATCTGGAAGCTTATCTTTTTTTTTTTTTTTTTTTTTTCGGATGGCCTCTCCCGGACTGGGGCACAAACCCGTCCCCTGCGTCGGCAGGTGAACTCTCAACCACTGCGCCACCAGGGAAGCCCTGGAAGCTTATCTTAAAATGCACTTTATTTGATGTTGCCCCAAGATTCTTATTAGGTAATTTTGATCCCTGGAGTCCTCTGACCATACCTTGAAAACCACTGAGTCATAGCCCCCAGTTTAGACCTTCAAGGCTCTTTAATATCATAATTCTTAATAAACAAACTACATGAAAAACTCCTTGAGAGTAAGTCTATTTCATCTTTGTATTCCACAAATTATCTAAACTTGGATAATGTCCCTCAGTATCTGGTAAATGTATGAATAAATCAATGAATTGCAAGCTAATATATTTTTTAATTTTCTGCTAAGGTCCAATTTGCCTTTAAATCTTTCTACACAATAAGATAACTAGTTCTATGTGGTTTTTATTTTTCTAAACAGTTCTCCCAGCTCAGTGAAAGGCACTACATTAAGTGTGCTAGATGAGGGTCAGAACAATTCCTTACATATGTGTAGTGCTTGACAATTTCAATAGCACTTCCACATCCTAATTTAATAATTCAAGAAGAATGCATTGCCTCTGCCCTCAAGGAGATTACAATCTCGTGATAACATATTAACACAGAAACATACGAAATACAGAATGCATAATTGGAAGCCAAATTGTGTGATTTCAGACTACAAACAATTGAACTCTTCAGAGGTAAAGGGACATCTTTGGTGCCTGGAGTCATTAAGGATAACGTTGTAGAGAACACAGGACTTCTTTCAAGGATACGTTTGATTTAGATAAAGAAAAGACAATACATGTGGGAGAAATAAGACGAGTGAGGTCAGGGAGGTACAAATAAACATTAGAGCAAGGCTCTGGACATTATGGATACGGGTCCAAAGTATGTCCATTTCATGAGAGATTAAGGAAGGCAGCTAGTCCTTTCATATTTGCCACCACCAATAAAACTCCAAGTAAAGGAAGTCAAGAACCTACCTGTGCTTATATTTGGTGAGGAAATATTCACTCATACACTAGAATATAGAGTTAAAAAGCATATAGGTCAGCTATATTTACTTTCTAAATATTTCATTTATTATGTATAGAAAATATAGTACACTATTTGTCTTATAAGCATTATAATTCCAAAAGTACTCTTATAGTCTTAATTTTCGAAGTGGAAAATATGTGTATATATGCATATACATGTATATCTTTGTTTCTATATCGTATCATCACCATATATTTTAAAGTATTTATACCTGTGTATATTATCCAGGGGTCCTTAACAACCCTGGATTTATCCAATTATGTTAACCATAGAAATCAGAGCTAGCTCAGGGACCTAGGCCTTTCGTGAACTTAAGCTTTAAGATTAACTTTGTATTGAAAAGCGAGTAGTGATTAGCTTCAGATTACTTGTGACACCGTGGACTTGCATGTTGCTTTTGATGTGCTCCTGAATGCGTTGGCTTCCTTCTATCAGTTTTAGAAAGTTGTATGCTGACTCATTTCATCACTTGGGAATTAATCACTGTGTCCTTGTGGGACAAGGACTCTTCTTTAAGAAAGTACAGTATCGTGTGCTCTGCTGTGGGAAACTGTCTGTACCAATATGTGTATTGTGAGCAATAAAGCATCAAACTGAAAGAACTGGCTCTTCAGTTTTCTTTGTCTTCCAAATTATTTCATTTTGGTGCAGCTTGACTCTTAACCACTTGGTCAGAAGAACATCATTTTAATCCAGTGGCACCCAACATGTACCAGTGTGGTTTTCTGAGATGATTATAAGTAACACAGAGATAGACGTTTTCCATTTCAATAGTCATTTTAATGTGTATTGGAGCAAATATGACTAGCTCGTCAAATTCACGATGTCAACGATGTTAATGAGTTCGCTTGATGTTGATATTAGATAAGACGAAAAATCATGAGGTCTAAACAAGTGGCTGAAGTGTGGACAGCACTGAAGTCATTGTTTCAGGTGTCTGTCCCTTTTTGAACAATAGCAAAGTAAACCCAGATACTTGTGTGTATCATTGAAAAGCAGATTGCTGCATTACCTTTGTAGTTCCAAGTAATCTCCAACTTACCTGGAATAAGCAAGGCAAAAATACGTGGACTATAAAGTTCAGCTCTTGTAGAAGTGGATTTGGCTTATTCCTGGGGCCACTGCTCTAGTATACAGACTCTATTTGATAAAGTTCATCTTGCCATGTAAAAGAAAATGCTTGCTTAAGTAAATCTCAGACTTTGCTGGAATGACCTTATTCTTTCATACTTGGAGAACATGAGAAAAATAAAATAAAAAATAACATTTGAAGCACTGCAGCATTGAGTGAACAACAGTGGATTCTTTGAATCCTCTCTATTCAAGAATAAAACAACCTTGCCACCACTAACCCTATTTATCTTCCAAAACATTTGTTCTTATATCATGATGGATAGTACCTTCAGCAATGTCACTTTTCCTCAGCCCCCATCCCAGGTCATTAGTTTAGTGGGATTTTACCAAATAGCATATTCCTCTTTCCCAAATCTCCTAAAAATGCTATAAAAATCAATGAAGACACGTTTTCATGCACCATGGTCAGTAAAGTGCAACAACTAGCACACTACCTGGCATATAATGGACCCACCAAAAGTATCTGTTAATGGATGTGAATGAATATGTTTAGCAAATGGTTAAATTTAATGGACAGAAAGCATTTTATGCCACAGATAACTACTAAGAGTATAAATTGCATGTGGACACTGAAAGTCTTAGATCTCCTCAGTCTCAAACACCATCCACTTATTTATACTAACCTTAAAATATGTTCAGCTTCATGATTTAATATTGTTTCCTCTGACATAAAAATCCACCAGGGAATTCCCTGGAGGTCCAGTGGTTAGGACTCTGAGCCTCCAATGCCATGGACCCTGGTTCGATCCCTGATCAGGGAACTAGGATCCTGCAAGCTGCGCGGTGCTGTCAAAAAATTTAAAAATAAAAATAAATAAATAAGATAAAAATCCACCAAATGTGATCACTCCATCCACTCCACAAAACTGTGACCTCTGCTGATAGATTTGTTGTAAAAGGTGAGATAATATTAGATGAATCTATGCAAATCAACCAGTGGTAGCAGCCACCTGTGGAGACTTGCATCCCATCTCCTCTTTGGCTTCCATGATTTCAGCACAGCTGTGGTGGACAGTTCCATGCACATTTCTTCCCTCCTCGCAGCTCCAGCAAACAGAGGTGACTCTGCTTTTCTGCCTCACAACTTTCTTCAAAGCTGTGGGAAGCCACTCAGCTTGAGCATAGATTTCAAGGCAGTTAATGTCCTTGGGGACAACATTAAGACAGTGAGGGATGAAAACCAGTGGACAAAAGCGCCAGCCTCTCATCTTCTGGTGGAAGATGCTCAACTTTCTGAGCATCTTCAAAAGGTTCTTTAGAAGGTCTTCAGCCTGACCAGCCCCCAGTTTCCATATTGGTAACCAGCTCAAAGACATAACCTTCATTAACTTTTCTTCCTACCTTGTTCCTCTCTCCTAAATTTCTCACTTCTGCTTTCTGGAGTCACCTCCAAAATATAACATTCACACCCAAATCTTTGTTTGAGACTCTGATTTGGGATTTTTACAATTTTTTTACGATTTTTATGTGAATGTCTACTCAGTGGCAGGTCAGAAACATCATCATCAGAAAGTAACATCAAGAATAGATCTCACTGTATTTCCAGTCAGATTGCCTTCTAAAATCTCAAAGAACTGACATTGCATATAGTTACCAGTTTTTACACTTCTAATATAGCACAAAATTTATGAATCACAGAAAAAAAAAAGTTGTTTCTCTATACTACCATAAAGGATCCTGTCATTTCAATTAATCTTTTTTCTTCTCAATCTCTCTTATGTAATTTATAAGTATTTAACTCAGCATATAATCATTGCATTTGTAAAATGGAGATAGAAACATCTAAGTATGACCTAGAATGTTTCCCTATGAGATCCAGAATTATCTTGATATTAAGATAGTTTTTTAAATTAGTCAAATGGCAAAATTAGGCAAACCTTCTTAACAAAACCACTAGCAAAGCTCATAACTGTCAAACCATAATTCAAGTGCAGGGATTTTTTTTGCAAGGAGCTCTTTGAATGTCTCTCACTTGAATCAGTTAGCTTCATATTTTGTTATATAGTAGTATAAACCAGAAAAGCCCCATCCTAACCCCAAATACACACAAACACACTGCCAGATTACAGAATATAGAGAAGCATAAAATAATTAAAAAACCAAACTGACCATAGACAGCTTTCTTCATTTCATCCGTATAACCATACATTGACTAAAATATATCATGCATCTACTACATGACTTCAGTCATTCACAGGTATTATAAAATGGACACTAGTTGACTTCAAGGAGTTTCTAATGACTCTGCCATTGCCAAGGTACCCTCAGAGAAACTCCATCATTGTTGATTAAACAATGTTTCAACAGTGTTTCAACTTTTACCTCACACTCCAGACCTTGAAAATCACATCTTACGTCTTCAGCTATTATGGCAGGTGACATGGTTGTGGCAATTTCCGAGGTCTAAGAAAGACTAACTCTTAAACTGAAAAAAAAAAACCTGAAAAAGAGGTGACAATAGCAACAATTAAAATACTTGTTTGTTTGTTTAGCTTCTTAGTACTATTAGCTATGACTGGACAGAGGTGTACAGAAACGTCTTTAGACAATATCCCAACAGTCAAAGGGAAGAAATACAATAACAAAAACTAAAAGGAAATAAAACAAGGATTAATGAAAATAACTTTTCCAAGTATCATATTGTGTTGGATTTATTGAAAGAAGTTCTTTCAGAATTTAATATTCAACATTTAATAGGAGCACTGCTACTTCATTCATAATAAGTCATTTTCTTTGAGAAGAATGTAATTGTCTACCAGAAGGATCGGAGACAGTTGAAAGAATCATGGCCTTTGCTTGGAACATTGAACATGTTCTTCTTAATTGCAAGATATGAAGGATGTGGAAACACTCACTTTTATAGCCAAATGGTGAACTACAGCTTCTTTCAAATTGAGCATTTGCTAAGTTTACCCACATTTCATATTGTTCTCCCAGGTTATACCTCACACTGTACTTCTGCTCGCTGATCAGAAACAGCAATGGATACGATGAGTACGAATTGCTGTCCTTTAATTTCTTATATCAGTTACATATGTTTGGGATTTTATGAAAATTAATATGACCATGTCTTATTACTGGTATGATATAATCAATAGAGTGGCACTTAGGAGACCCAAAGAGATTGGAACCCAGCATTAAAACTGCTTCCTGCATTTAGCAGGCACTGTGAGAAGGAAGTTGAGGTGAGGGCCCATCCATCTGTGGAAACAGAGAGGGAGTCCAGTCTATTAGGAAAAAATGGCATCTACATAATTCAATTTAAGGCAACAAATGGGTAGTAAGCATCTACAACGTGCCAACGCCACGACTGGTAGCATACATCTTACACTACATATACTTGATACTGGGAAGTTCATCACAATTGTTTATTGACTTAGACAAGGAGAGCACTTGAAAGAAATTAATGATATTCAGAGATCTAACTGGACAAATATCAATGTAAATAATCAGAGCCATGCTGAAGTGTGGGTGACTCGGTGCTGCATGGAGCAGTACAGTCACGAGC
Organism: Neophocaena asiaeorientalis asiaeorientalis; assembly: GCF_003031525.2. NCBI lineage: Eukaryota > Metazoa > Chordata > Mammalia > Artiodactyla > Phocoenidae > Neophocaena > Neophocaena asiaeorientalis. The sequence goes on from NW_020172677.1 coordinate 480,584, forward strand.
TGCAGGTGTTTACACAGACCCAGCTGAAGTCACAACTTCTTCGAGAGCCTGGAATGAGACTGAGCTTTCAAAGTGAGGTCAAGTGGCCCCAGCCCTACAAAGGAGACTGAAGAGACTCAGAGACCAGGCAGACCTGACCAACGTTAAGCTCCTATGTTCTCACTTGAACGTTGTGATTACCATTCACATGAAGGGGAATTTCAGTGTCTTTTCAGGAATGGGACGAGCAGAAACACATGCTGCCCCAGCTACTGACTGTGTATTTCCCAGAGCAAAGCAGGCGCATGTTTGAAGAATTTGATCATCAATGTTTTAAGTATTTTAAATACAAGTGTTTATTGGGAAGAGAAAGAACCTCTTAGTTATGGGTTTTAAAATTCTGATTAACCACCAAAGTAGGAATGAAAAATGTCCCAGAAACCAATAAAAATTATTAAAATCTTGTGTATGTGTTTGTGTGTGTGTGTGTATTATTATAAAAAAATCTATCCCAAGTAACATGACAGATTTTAATTTGGGATCACAAGTAGTGACCCATACAGTTTATAACAGAATAACTGAAAGGATTATTTTGTTTTAGGACATTTTATATGCTGAGGCTTATATAGAGTTTTTAAAAGAAAAAAAATGTTTTGATCATTATGGTAATGGAGAATAATCCAGGCCTCTAGTATGGTTCTCCAAAAGAAGAGTGTGTCAGGAATTAGACTCTCCAGACTTTTAGAATTCCAGCCAGTGGAAGAAAGGAGTCAACTCAAAGGGAAGATGATCTCAACATTCACCAGCTGCTACAAAAACTGACCGGTCCAGCTTTGGTGAATATCAAATCACAATGTGGAAGCTTACTTTTGAGACTTTAAAGTAGATGTTGGTTGAAATCCCACTAGTACAACTGTTAACTATGTAATCTCAGGGTGGCTGTGTAATTTCCCTGAGCATCTATAAAGTGACCAAAACAACATTTAGGTAAATTTAAATAAGAAATGTATGCAGTGTATCTGGCACAGTGACATACACATGAGAGTCACTAAATAAGGATAGATAACAATAGACATTGTGAGAATTTTTTTTAGAATTTCAAAGGCATTGGAGCTTCCATGTCCAATAAAGTTATCTTTGTGAGCACCGTATAAAGCATAAAGATTACTGGCTCTATTCCCCATCATGGACACAAGGAAGACTACATATCCCAACCCCTCTGCAGGCAAGTTGTGCCATGTGACTAGTTGTGCTAAATGAGCTAGTATGCTACCTCCTTCTCCACCATCTCTTTCTCGTAACCGTTCTCATTTTCTTCCCATTCATTCTCCTCCTGGTCCCTCACGGAGCATTATTAAGGTCAGGATGCTAAAACATCAGCATGGTGCAAGAGTTCATTGATAGAGACTCTTTTTACTCTGATTAGGGACTAGTTCCCAGAAAAGATCCTAGGTGTGTATTCAATTTACCACTGTTTTACCCACCAAAAAAGCAATATAAGTCATAAGTTAAATATACAATTTTTAAAATCAAAACCACATAAAGTTATAATTTTTCTGTTTCTGGTACTATAAATTGAAGAAAATATCCTTATTGTACTGAGGATTGGCATCATATATTTAAGGAAGATAGATGGGTGGATGGATAGATAGATGACTGATAGATGACAGATGATAGATAGCTGAGCCAACCAGATAGGCAGCTATTTGAATATTTAAGTTACTAATGGGTGACAAATGCTTTCTTTAAAATTTTTAAGAGTTACTCTTGGTACCCTTCATCCTCTTACTGTTCTCATTGCAAGTCCACAATCTAGAAGACTCACCAAAACTCCTATGTGTTGCCCTTCCTACATCCCACCCCCTCCACTCTCAGCCCTCTGTTTTAAAAGGCAGCTAACTCATTCCATACACTATCCACTGCCAAGAGGCAGCTTTCACATTTGTTCTTATCACCCCTAGGAGGATACCACTTTTGACAATCTCCTATTTTGATACAGCACAAAACAAACAGAAAAGTTTTCTCATCAGATTTTAGAAAAAGATGTTGAATGCAAATATGCTGAAACAATGGAAATGAAGCAAAAGAGGATGATCTTGTCTGCCAATAATGTGACATTAACTCAAAGTGCCCTAAGGCAAGAGTGCAGTGTCTCTGTTTCCAAACAAATTGAAATCCGGTGTCCCAAATAGATAGTTGTGTCTAAAACAGAAGCAAATATATTCTGGATCTTCCTGGGATTCACCGGTCTATGGATATAAATGAAGTCACAGTAACATTAGTATTATACATAATTTCACTGGCTGGTCAACCCGCCTGCCTAACAACAAGGCCTCAGTCTCCCTTTCAGGTATTTCTTGCAGACCTGGGGGTATATCGCTTTGCTCAGGACCTGTCTTATTTGTCTTCGACTTCAGCCTCTTTATTGAGGCAAAACAACAAGATAGTATCTCCTAGCTGACGTTCTCATCACGACAATGTAGATTTGCCCAAGGAAACATCTCTTCTGACTTTGAAAGATGTAAAGTGTTAGAGTTGCCCAAACCCCCACCCCCCACAAAAGAACACACACACACAAAACCCAACTGCATTTTTTTTCCTTACTCCATGTAGAATCCCCTTCTTTCCCCTATTTTATACCATGTTTTGAGATAAGCTTGGCTCTGCATACCACTGCTTATGTTCTGTGTGTAGCAATGATTCCTATAAAAATAAGCTCTTGAAAGGCTGGGAAAAAGCACCGTAATAATATCCTTTTCTTCTCCCCCACCTCTCCTCTCAGACACTCATCACAAAACTTCCCAACTCTGGCATCTTCTTCTCCTTTAATACAACTCAGCTCATGAATGTAAATAATGAAGGGCACTGGCCCACCAGAGTGGTGACTAAATCCCAGTTTCGGGTCCGTAAAAATTACAGCTGTATGGAAAACAGATTAAATTTGAGGAACAAAGTAGATGTGCTGGTTTATTTCTTCTTTCTGTAACTTGTAAGAACAAATGGAAAAAAAAAACCAAAACTCAAGGGATCCTTAGCTTACTTCAAATCTTAGTTCAATCCTACCCAAACAAGTAATACTAATGCCAGCTTCAGACATGATCAGTCCTGGTCTCAGATCATATCTCAGCCAGCAGTAGCCTCAAGCATTCAGACAGCTTGAGTGAGGGGCAGAGCCAGAGTGAAACATATATTTCTTTCATTAGATCCTAAATGACTGGAAAGAAAAAAATACTGCTTAGTTTGACCAACTGACATCTGATAAAAGTGGAATTTTGAAATCAAACAGGGAGCTCTAGCTCTTAAGATGCTCAAAGCAAATGTATTTGATGATATTTATTCTACTTTCCAGCTGTCGTTTTGTTTTTTATTATTTATTTATTTGGCTGCACTGGGTCTTAATTGTGGCATGCGGGATCTTCATTGCCACAAGAGGGATCTTCGGTTGCGGCTTGCCAGATCTTTAGTTGTGGCACGCAAACTCTTAGTTGCGTTGTGCAAACTCTTAGTTGTAGCATGTGGGATCTAGTTCCCTGACCAGGGATCAAACCTAGGCCCCCTGCATTGGGAGCATGGAGTCTTAGTCACTGGACCACCAGGGAAGTCCCCTCAGCTGTTGTTTTGAAATCCTATAGACTCTGCACTGACATCGCAAAGCATTCTACCCAACAAACCTAGAACGGCTGGATTTGTTCAGTGCATTTGGAGGAAAGCCACAGAGGCTACACTCTACTTCCTCACAACCTGTAGACATTAACTGATAGATTCACGTAATTCAATTTTATGGTGAAAACCTGCAGCATTTTTCTCTCCATGTTTTAGAGGCCATCCAATTATTCATTCCCTTCTTTCACAGTGATCTCAGGAGAGAGTGAGGTCTAAATCTTCACCTGCAGGTAAATACAAACTTTCATTAGCAAATGAAGAATGCAAACCAGAAGTTTAATTTTGGTTTGTACATGCAAATCACAAAGCGGCAGCTCAGCCTCAATAAGACCGGAGTCAAATAAGCATCCTTTAAATGGAATCCTGGAAGTCAATTTCCCTCTTTGCATCTTACTTCTCCTGGAGAAATTTCCCCAGCAATTAAAGGTCTTAAATTCATGGAGAGTGACTGTTACACTGATGAAACCACACACGGAAAATTGGGAGACACATGGCAGCATCAAGCCATGTAATTAAGCAAATTGTCTTTATGTTTTTCTATGAATATGAATGAATGATTAAATGACTGAGCAGCACGGCCTCTTCATTACCGCGAGAGCAGAGGCAGGGGAAGCACCTGGGTCTCCAGGAGCTCCAAGAAGGGCTAGAAGGACTAATAGAATCAGAAGCCAGTGCCTCTCAAAATGTAGGGTCCAGATGCTTACCAACAGAAGATAAAAATAAATGAAACTTGCAGCTCAGGTGCAGTCGTTGAAACATTAGCCTGGGGCAAAAAGGAAATAAAGTAGAATATCAAATATCATCGCTAAAAGGCACCTAGGGAAAGAGTGGGATCTGTGCTCTGAAAGTGGGTGTATGGTCAGGCCACTCAACATGGCTGTTCTCTCGCTCTCTGTAATCCCCTTCTCGACCAGGGCCTGCTTCACCTAAGCCCTAGGCACTTGACTGACTTGCCTAGTACTTGCCCCAGGCCCCAGCTGGTGATTGTTCTCATCAAAGGGGCCGGAAGGGGCGTACCCCTCTGCTGGTTTCCCTGGTAACTAATGAGCCCACCTGCTGTCAATTCCCCCTATAACTAGCAATCTTGGAGAAGACCGCCGCCATGTCCTGTCCGCAGTCAGCTGCACACGGTGGGGTGTCGCTCCAGGACCTTGCTTCAGACACGTAAGTTTCCCCCACGCATTAAACCACTGATGTCTCTGTTGCTGGTTCCAGGCCCCTTCTTGGGTCTTAAAGCTGGGCAAGTACAGGCCTTGCAGGGCCGGTGGGTGCAGCCCAATGGCGGGTTTTCCCTAAGTTTTCAACTTCCCGGCCTCAGCACTGCTCTTCAGCCTTCCCATAGCTCCTGCCTTACTCAGAACAATTTAAAACCCTCGTGTGGTCACAGAGAGGTGGGCTGGGGCAAGCTGTCAATTCCAAAAAAGGCTGAGGAAGAAAGCAGAGAGCCGTGGACTGGGCTCCCTGAAGCACCCCAGTGCCTGGCTGGCGGAATCGGAGCAAGGCCTTGGTCAGGAGGCACCTGCGGGGAGAGCAGAGGAAACACGAAAAGCTGAGGAAGTAGATGTGGGAGGCTAATAGGGCCCAACAGGACACAGCAAGGAAACGGTCAAAGAAGAGGAATTAGGGTCCATTTCGCGGGTAGCGTTTGCTCTGAAAAGGAGCAGTTATGTGGTTCTGGCTCGTAATCTCTCTGGTAGAGGTAGTGACACGTTCCACAATAGTCCCCATATTCATTTACGATGATTCTGGATTTCCCCAAGGTCAGTTTGAACAGTTCTTTTAAAATGTTACCAGGAACGTTTAAACTTATGCATTTGGTGTTGTGAGGAAATATTTATAGAAGAGAAAAAAGAGAAACAATCTAAAAGTTTAACGTTAGAAGATTGATTTAGTAAATTATGGTATTCTTATAGATGGAATTCCATGAGACCTTTAAAAAGATATGGAACATTTGTGTAATGATCTGATATTCAAATTATACACATGTATATGTATGTAAAATGTGTTGTTTTATATAAATTTTAACAATCCTTTATCAAGTGATGAATCACTTGTGAACCACTCGTGCAGCCCCCTTGGTTGTTCAAGTGTAGGAAAGCAGGCACTCTTAGATTAGTGCTTTTTAAACTTGATCAAGTCAGGATCTCAAAAGCGTTACCTAGGAGCCCAGAGGACTTCTGGGGAATAAGGGACCACAGATCCAACACTGTTCCTGAGAACAGAACTTGGTGAGACCCGATGGGGCTTTCTGGGATTGCGCCAGTCAGGTTTCATTGGCAAGCAGTGCAGCACCTGAAATAAATTTACCTTGACAAAAAAGGGTAGCTATTTCAGCTGTTGATCCAGCCTTAACACCAGGGCCTAAGAGTTTTATGTGGAAGGGCTGATTCTGACACTGTATGTGGCTGATATCGGAAGTTCCTCTGGAACCAGCCCCTTGGGGCGAAGTGGCTGTGCTCTGGGAAAGACTGATTTCGCTAAGAGAACAGTCATCTTGGGAATCCAAGTGTGGAATTTGGGTGAAGCAGAGTAGAGAAGATGTATACCCCATCTGCTCTTTCAATTCAAAACTGGCTGCATCCAGCACGTGCCCCAATGGAACAAGTTCTAAGCCACTCTTCCACATCTACTGCTCTCAATGACTGCATGACTCCAGCTATATAAAAAGCACCCAGGAGACTGCTTGTCTTCCAGTAAGTACTCAATAAGCAATAGTCCCTTTCCAATTGGGAGCTGATTATTGATCACAAATGTATGTGCAGCTCCTTTTCTTAGAAGTAAGTGGGGTAGAACATTTCCATCCATAGTTCTGAATAAGGTAAGCTTTTCATTGCTCCATGTCACCGTCTCCCTGGGAAATTAGTCATTTGTGTGCATTGTTTATAATTTATATCTAATTATTATGCAGTGTGATAACAATTATGTAAATCACTAAATGAGTCAGGTTAACTTTAAGTTTTGTTTGAGGACAACACGAAATTTTGTGTTCGCAGTTTCATAATTAGCTATTTTCATAATATATCTGTTGGTATGGTTTCAACTGCAGTAACAAGCCATGACTCGTCTAGGCTTAAACAATAAGGAACTGTATTATTTCGCATAACACGAAGTATGGCAGTAAACTGCAGGGTGATTTGATTCATGGGCTCAAGCTACAATATCAGAGACCCAGATTTTTCTGTCTTTCTGCTCTGCTGTCTATAGAGTGTTTGCTTTATCCTAATGGTCCTTCTTGTTTTGGTCCTAAGATGGCTGCCAGCAGCAACTATAGCCATGTGGTCTCTTGTTCACATCTAGAAGGAGGGGGAGAGGGAGGAAGGGGAAGAAGAAGGGGAAAGGGGGGGAGAGAGAGAGAAATCACTGCTCTCAAGGAAGGAATGTGTCTTTCACTTTAATCTAATTGAGCCAACTAAAGTCAGAAGCCCACTCCTGCATCAGTAATAGTTGCCAAGAGAATTCCATGTGATGATCCCTTTAGGCTAATTATCATCCACACTTGGTACTGGAGATGGTGTCAGTTTCCTCTTACTCATGTGTGCCGTGTGGTGCAGGAATGGATAGCTGAGCAAAATCAGGATTTTGGCAGGAAGGAAGAAGGTGTGTTGAAGGGCCATCAGCCAGCAGTCCTGGGTTTAGTAGTCATGTGGGGAGATTGTTTTCCTGAGGAAGAGGGTGTAGGAAAGAGAAACTATGGACCAAGAACCACCTGGGAGTAGCTTACACATTTTGGAAATTGCAGGGGTTTCTCTTTATTTTGAGCAACTTGGGCACATTTCGGAAATTGCAGGGGTTTCTCTTTATTTTGAGCAACTTGGAAGAGCAACTTTCTAAAGGTCTACAGTTGTTTCTGTCATCAGTATGCAAGTAGCATGAAAAAGAAAAATGGTTCTGGTCTGAGTTCACAGATAACTTAATTGATGCTAAGAGGGTTGAGCCGTAAATCACGCTCCTAAATTCAAAATGCCACATTGTATTCACACCAGGATTTCACTCCGTAACTTTTCCTTCTTTGTGGGTGAGCTCCTCACAACGAGGCTTTCAAATAACCTCCAGAAAATCAGTTGCTGGTGACTCCCCACTGTCAGCCATTCAGACAAGGCTGGATGCACCTGGTCCTGAACCCCCTGTGGGTGCGCAGCCTAGGTTTCCATCCGGGACTCCACTATGTCAGCAGCCTCCAGCATCAAAAACAGAATTAAACCTGAATGACAGAATAACCTGCATATATCTAAGTCTAAGCTGTACTCTGCAGAGAACTGAATAAATGATTGTTCAAGCTGAAATCCATTTCACCGAATGGAAGAATGAATATGATCTGATTAGAGCATAGCCTGTTGAACTCCAAAGGCCAGTTTTTTTAAATCAGACTTTGCGATCTGAGGCAATGATTTGAGTTTATAAATCCTTCAGGTACAAGCTGTCTGCAAGTGTTAGTTCCCGAGAGTTAGCTTAGATTACACATTCTCCGAGTCATCGACCCATGCCACCTGGAGTCCGTGAATTATATAATGAAAGCTCATTTACTAAGTAAGAATTTTTTATTGAGCACCTGCAAGGTCAAGGCCACCCCCATCCTCAGTTGTGAATTGACACATGCACAGCTACACTGAAATAAGCTTTTTAACCTAGCGATCTGCAAAGTATTTGGAATCGCATATAATAGTAGATTCTTCCTGAAGATACCAGGACAGCCATTACAAAGGAGGAAGCATTTAAGAAAGGTCCTTAAAATAGGTAAAATCTTGAGATAGAGAAAAAAACTGAAAAATACATTTTTCAGGAAAAGGGAACGTTATGGGCAAAGCACAAAATATGAACAAGCATGAAAATGTCAAAGAATGTTAATGAACAGAAAAATCGCTAAGATTTCAGGAAAGAATGGATAAGTGGTGTAGGAATCAGTAAAGGACAGGACTTAGATTCTAAGACACTGAACCCTTATTCCCACTTAACCATCAATCATCGGTAGATTACGAGTGTTACTCTACCTTAACTGATTCACAAGATGATCCCTGATCACCTTGGGAACACGGAGAGCCCTTGCCCTAGATCCACCAGACAGACACTCATGTCAAAATAAATTGTCATTTTTATAAAGGAGGTTAAGGTATCATGCTGTCCAATGAGGCATTAATTCATTTGCCAGATCCACTTGGAGACACTGACAGTACAAGTGGCTCCAAGAGGATTTTCAGAAAGGCTGGAAGAAAAAGCCTCTTTGGGCAGGCAGATCTTTTGTCCCCGACCCATCATAGCATGTTGATAGCTGCCCACCCCATCACTAGCAGGATTAACCCTGTCTGCCTGAAAAATTGACTAACTTCTTGATACAACCTAATTCTTACCATGTGAACTGTTACTTAATTTGACCTGAATGTTTTTCAGATACGTAAAAGCATCCTTCCGTAAAAGCATCCTTCTTGAATACATTACACTGCTTCCCATGATTCCTGGTGTTTGGGCACCAGTAAGAAACCATAAATTAATATGCTACTTAGCAAGATAAGCAACACAGATTATTCATTCACTGAAGTGCTCTAATTTCATTTTCAGCCATAAAATGAACATATTAATTCTTGCCTTCCAAGTTAGGAATTTATATATATATTTTGTGTGTGGGGTGGGTTTATTGAGGTTATAATTGATGTACATTATAAGTTTGGGTGTCCAACATAGTGATTCACAATTTTTAAAGGTTATATTCCATTTATAGTTATTATAAAATATTGGCTGTATTCCCTGTGCTGTACAATATATTCTTGTAGCTTATTTATTTTATACATGGTAGTTTGTACCTCTCAGTCCCCTACCCCTCTCTTGCCCCTCCCTCTTCCTCGCTTCCCACTGGTAACCACTAGTTTGTTGTCTATATCTGTGAATCTGTTTCTGTTTTGTTATATTCACTAGTTTGTTTTATCTTTAGAGTCTACATGTAAGTGATGTACAGTATTTCTCTTTCTCTGTCTGACTGATTTTTCTTAGCAGAATACCCTCCATCTACATCCACGTTGTTGCAAATGGCAAATTTTCATTCTTTTCTATGACTGACTAGTATTCCGTTGTGTGAATATGTGTATATATCTCACATCTTCTTTATCCATTCATCTGTTAATGGAAACTTAGGTTGCTTTCTTGTTTTGGCAAACGTAAATAATGCTGATGTGAACACTGGGGTGCATGTAGTTTTTCAAATTAGTGTTTTCATTTTTTTCAGATATATACTCAAGAGTGGAATTTTTATATTAGAACAAAAGGTAGGCTTGCATGGAGTATATAACCCTTCTTAGCTTCTCTTTCGATTTGTTCCTGGGATTTTAACTGTAGTGGGTTTTGAGATACCTTGGCTCATATTATTAAACTCTCTCAGGGAGCACTTTCCTTTCTTTCTTTTTTTTTAACACCTTTATAAGAGTGTAATTGCTTTACAATGTTGTGTTAGTTTCTGCTGTATAACAAAGTGAATCACATATATGTATACATATATCCCCACATACCCTCCCTCTTGAACTCCCTCCCACCCTCCCTATCCCACCCCTCTAGGTGGTCACAAAGCACCAAGCTGATCTCCCCTTGTGATGCAGCTGATTGCCACTAGCTATCTATTTTATATTTGGTAGTATATATATGTCATTGATACTCTCTCACTTCATCCCAGCTTACCCTTCTGCCTCCCCGTGTCCTCAAGTCCATTCTCTATGTCTGCGTCATTATTCCTTTCCTGCCCCTAGGTTCTTCAGAAGCTTTTTTTTCTTTAGATTCAATATATATGTGTTAGCATACGGTATTTGTTTTTCTCTTTTCGACTTATGTCACTGTGTGACAGACTCCAGTTCCATCCACCTCATTACAAATAACTCAATTTCATTTCTTTTTAGGACTGAGTAATATTCCATTGTATATATGTGCCACATCTTCTTTATCCATTCATCTGTCATGGACACTTAGGTTGCTTCCCTGTCCTGGCTATTGTAAATAGTGCTGCAGTGAACATTGGGGTGCATGTCTATTTTTGAATTATGGTTTTCTCAGGGTATATGTCCAGTAGTGGGATTGCTGGGTCATATGGCAGTTCTATTTTTAGTTTTTTAAGGAACCTTCATACTGTTCTCCATAGTGGCTGTATCAATTTACATTCCCACCAACAGTGCAAGAGGGTTCCCTTTTCTCCACACCCTCTCCAGCATTTATTGTTTGTAGACTTTTTGATGATGGCCATTCTGACTGGTGTGAGATGATACCTCATTGTAGTTTTGATTTGCATTTCTCTAATGATTAATGATGTTGAGCATCCTTTCATGTGTTTGTTGGCAATCTGTATATCTTCTTTGGAGAAATGTCTGTTTAGGTCTTCTGCCCATTTTTGGATTGGGTTGTTTGTTTTTTTGATATTGAGCTGCATGAGCTGCTTGTATATTTTGGAGATTAACCTTCGTCAGTTGCTTCAACTCATTTGTTTTTTCAGCAACTATTGATGTGCCAGCCAGTGAGCCAGGCACCGAAATACAACAGTAAACCAAGGGCTCCCTGTACATGTGTGATGTGATATGTTTCTGGGGGAAGTACCAGGTCCTGTGAGTACACAGAGGAGGGCCATGGAACTTATGAACATATGAAACTTATGTTCAAATTCTGTTCTCATTTGTCTTCTGTTACAATATAAATTTTAATTTTTTGATTTCCTTTTCAAGCCAAAATTTATTTAGAAAAGATTAAATTTCTAAGTGATTAGAGTTTTACTATAAATTTCTTTATTTAATTTGATTGCATTATGATCAAATACTCCTTATTATACCCATTTTTAAAATAATTTTTCTATTTAGTTAGCGGACTAGTATATAGTCTCTTTTCTTAGTGAGACTTTCCATATCCATATATACAAAAAGTGACTGTATATTTTCAGTTCATGGATACAAAGTTCTCTGTATGTTTATTAGATATAGTTTGGTAATTATTTATATCTGCCATATACTTTTTTATTTATCAATTAATTTCTAAGAAAAATTTGTTAAATTTTTCTGCAACAATTGTAGGTATATCCATTTCTTGTATTTCTAATATTTTGCCTTACATATTTTATAGCTATGCATTTAGATGTATATAGGTCATATTTACTTGTTTAATATAAAATCTTTTACCTCTAAAATATGCAGTATCTCTTTGTCTCATCTAACACTCTCATCCCAGAAAGATCCATTATAGTAATTCATAGAAATATAATTTTTTCTCTACTAATATTAACACGTTCTCTTTTACTCTGTTAATATTTTCCTAGTACATTTTTTGTATCTTGTTATTTCCAGACTTTCTGTGTCTTGATTTTTTTTCCTTTGGCTGAGTCACTTGTAAACAAGAAATGGCTGGATTTTGTTGTGGGTTTTTTTGTTTGTTTTAGTTGTTGTTTTGTCCATGTGTGCTTTGGTAGTATTTCCTAATCCAAAACTTGAGGTATGGGTTATAACATATACATGGTATCTGATACAATAGCAGAAGATAGGAGATTGAGGACTGTTTTTGAAATATGAGGCATTATTTTATACATGTCATATGGTGTTTGAGGATTTTACCCTAGTAACATATATGACCTCCATCATCTTTAGGGTAAGTTGATGCTACGAATTAAAGCATCATCCTTCTCCTATCCTTTAGAGTAGTACCTATCCTTTAGAATATTCTTTAATATTCACTTTTAGGTATATACTTTTATAGCATACTTATTCTTTAGTGTATAATTTTAGGGGATTTCTAACCAAACGCAAATAAAGCATCAGAAGCCTTGGAAACAGTAAGCCAAGTAAATTAGGCAGAAATTCTCATGGAAAAGGGAAAGAGAAAATTCCTTTAACTAATGTCTTAATTTCTTAAAGTTTTTATATAAAAGTTTCCGTAATTATTTATCATTAAAAGGGGTTGTTAGTTTCCTTTGCTCTAAAAAACTTAATTCAGAACCAGAACATATATATCCATGGGAATCCATTCTTCATTGGAATTCATTTCATTTCACTTCAGTGCAGTTAGTTTGTATATATGTTGACCCTTCATTCTTTTCCTTTCTGCAACTGTTTCCACCTTTGGGCTTTTTCTGGTGATCAAAGCAGAATGTTTTCCGACTCTTCACGTGGTATGTTATGAATAAACCTCAAAGGCTCTAGTTCAATGGCTAGTGAAATGTTTCCAAATAGAAGAAAGTTAGGTAGTAATCTGCTTCCTCAGGAAGAAAAGGAGAAAAAGAACTGCCAAACAATTTATTGGATAGCATTTCTTTCATTTAGAGAGTATACATCTAAAATTAGAAGGAGTTTTGACTCTTGGCCTAGACCAGACATGCCCCAACCATGGAGAAGATGTGGAAGAAATATTGGTCCAGGTTCAGAGATGCATGTCCATATTTTACAAACGACTGTGGAATGGCCAGGACTAGTTAATAGGTTAAATGGGAAGGAGGCCATGTTTATTTTAGCATCATTTTCTGACTAGACATCTGGAGTTCTTTGATATATTTCTATATGTATGTATTTGTAAATGCATATATAATATTTAATAGAGTGACATGACCAAAGGAAGGAGAATAAAAGGTGGGGAAGGCCCTGAGGGAGGAAGGTAGGAATTCAGGGAGAAATACAATTTAGATGTATAAGTCTGGCTTACTTAGACATCAGATTGGAATCAAATTTTTAAAGTAATAAAAAACAATTTATAGTTGTTGGAAAAGGACATAGAAAGGAGCAAAGGAAATCAAATTCCTAAAATTACAATGTGAATATACTGAGTAGAGTGTGTTAAGTAATCCTGTATCTTGAACCACTTACACATTCCAAAGATGCTATTATTTGGGGAGGCAGAGTGATGAAGTGGAAGTGCCCAGTTTTAGAATCAGACACTGAATTTGCCACTTTCGTTGAGCACAACTCTGCATCTCAGGGCTTCCCTCTGTTAATTAGGGTGATCAAAATACAAACTAAGTCCAGTTGTTTTAAGGTTGAAATGATGTGTAAAACGGGCCAAGATCGTAGAAGTCAGTCAATAAACAACTGGCATATTAGTGTTTAATTATTCGGTTTTCTGTGAACCATGAAACAGTTAATAAACTTTAGGTTTTTTTCTAAGCTGATTATCGAGTACGTGAGATCCCTTCTGAAACACCTTTCATCGGAAAACAGAATTTGACAGTGGCTACCCACGGGGTCCAAGGACCAATGCAAGATGCCTTTCCATCAAAAACACTTTTTGTCCCTGTACTGCATTCCAGGATATTTATAAGGAGATTGTATGAGAGTTGCCCTGGAGTTTGGGAAGCTACAGGGAAAACATTTAGAACGACCCTGTAATGAGCGCAGTGGATACTCATGAATCTTTACAACAAATCTGTGAGATACGTATTATGTTCCCTATGTTACATATGAGGCAACTCCATTCAATTGAAGGTAAGTAACTCCAAATTCCCACAGCTCATCAATGGCCAAGCCAGGATTCAAATTAGACCTTACTGCAAAGCCTGCTATCTTTTCATCACATAATAATGCCACTGAGAATCAATCTTGGGCAGGTTGGTCTTCTAATTTTCAATGTAACTATAGTTTAGAAGAACAAATACATGTGCACGCCAAGTTTAGAGAACAGAGTTTTGGATGACAGGTAATCAAATGAGAATGACATTCAGAATTGCACTCTGATTGCCTCGGGAGAATCTTAAAGATCAGTGTTCATAATAGAACATAAACAATAAAATTGGCATGATGCAACAATATTGGTTTGTTAGCCATGAGAGCTGAATCTAATTCTCTTTTTTTCGTCTTGGAAACTATTTGTGAAACTGCTTGTGACATAGGTTCAAATTCTCTGTTTTCCAGTGAATGTTTTTGCTCCCAATAGTCAATTTCTAGATGCAACAGATGTTTTGTTCTAAATGACTCATTACTCGAAACTTGGAGAAAGCCTTCTGGCAAGTCAGCTTCTTTGCTCTGTCCTGTTAAGATTCAGAAAATTCAACGCATTCCATTTTTATATGGAAAATGTTCGTGTTTTTCCCCAGTTTTCTCAAGAGGCTGAAAGTTCAGGATGGTGTGTTGCGTCCTGTCATTCATGCACAATGCGTCACTCTTAACTGTTCATCTTCAGAGGGAATGTTCATAAAATAGCTATCTGATCCTCCTGCCTCCAAACAAGTCTTAATCCATGGCTTACATTAAAATAGCCAAAACTCCCACCATGATGTCCCCTATATTGAAAATTTAAAGACTATTTCCCTTAGAGGTATCACCTAGAGGTTCCCTAGTTCTCCTTCCAGAATGCATAATCTTTGATATTTTTGTATCAGAAATTCTGTTGACTAGTGAAGAATGGGCCTGCAGTATTCCGTTTGCAACCTTAAAATATTAGACCTGTTGTGGGTGGTATTACGGCGAGTTAGTGTTGATGAAAGGACGACTAGAGAGCTTCAGGGCTTTGTTGAAGCAAAGGATGAACTACTGCTCAGTAGGAATTCAGTTACATGAAGGGTAATTGGATTATCTTTTAATCCAATAATAATCAGGCACAATTTCTAAAATACTTTATGCTTGGTATATCAAGTGCTATGTACAGTATTTCAATACATCATTTTATATTTTTATTAACATCTTTATTGGAGTATAATTGCTTTACAGTGGTGTATTAGTTTCTGCTTTACAACAAAGTGAATCAGCTATACATATACGTATATCCCCATATCTCCTCCCTCTTGTCAATACATCATTTTATATTTTTATTAACATCTTTATTGGAGTATAATTGCTTTACAGTGGTGTATTAGTTTCTGCTTTACAACAAAGTGAATCAGCTATACATATACGTATATCCCCATATCTCCTCCCTCTTGTCAATACATCATTTTAAAATTTAGGTATTATTATTACCATTTTACAGTCTAATACACTGAGACTTGGGAGATTAAGTAATTTACCTGAGTTCCCACATGTAGGGAATGACACATCGGTATGTTATTCCAAGTCTGTCTGACCCCTTAAGTTCAGGTTCTCAACCACTACACCACATTACCTAAGAGTCGGGGTGTGTGTGTGTGTGTGTGTGTGTGTGTGTGTGTGTGTGTGTGTATTTGTTATCCTGTGAGCATCACATTCACACATACTGCATGTCCCTTAAACAGTTCAAATATCTTAGAAAATGTGGTAAAAATGTGGTTAAGGCATTAAGACCATTTCTGCTACAGTCAGGAGTAGAGTCCACATTAAAGCAACCAAAATTATCTGAATTTTTTTCTTTGTCTAAGCTCTCATTCTTTCCACTATTTTGCCTTTTTACCAGAGTTGAGATGCAATGTGTGTGTTTTTTAAATTCTGCAATAATATATGCAGCCTTCATTTTTCAAACATTTTCTGAGCAGTTACAACATGCCAGGCACAGTATTAGGCAACAGGGATACATACGTGAACCCTACCCCGTCCATATAAAGAAGCTAACAATTGTGGAAATACAGGGCTTGCTCTAAATACTAGATGTTTAAACTTAAACAACACAGCATGCTCTCCTCACCACCACGCACTCTAATCACTGTGGCTACACAGGATTCAGTTGATCAAGAAACATACAGCCGCACAGCACAGGGAGATCAGCTCCGTGCTTTGTGACCACGTAGAGGGGTGGGAGGGAGGCTCAAGAGGGAGGGGATATGGGGACATATGTATGCACATGACTGATTCACTTTGTTATACGACAGAAACTAACACAGTGTTGTGAAGTAATTATACTCCAATAAAGATCTATTTTTTAAAAAAGTTTGCTAAATTTCTGCTATGTATCAGGGATGGATTAGTACTGGTGACACAATGGAGAACAAGTTAGACACTGCCCTTACCTTCACAGGGGTACAAATGAATGCATGTGTTTTGAGGAGGTGCTTCAGCAAAGGCACATGATCCAATCTCGAAGGGGGGTGAAGACAGGAGCAGGAGTTAGCTGTATGGATGGAGAGACGAGAACCAGGCTCTTCAGGCAGCAGCAACACCCTGTGCAAAGGTCCAGAGCTAAGACAGAGCCTTGGGCCAGTGTGTTTGGTGTATAGAATTTGATATGAGAGAGCAAAGCAGGGATCTAATCATGCAATCTGTGCCAGTCGCACTGAAGAGTTTGGACTGTATCTTGAGCACAGTGTGAAGTCCTTAACAAGTTTTAAGCATAATAAAAAAGGCGTGATCAGATCTGCTTTAATAGAAAAATTTTTAAACCTGTCAACTAAAGAATGAATTAGAGGAAATCAGAGATTTACAAAGTCTAGACTAGAGTAATGGCCATAGGATTAGAGAGAAATCTGTATATTTCGTAGATGTAAATGGGATACAATCCCCAAGGATTGATATGATTTGATGTACAAGATGAAGAATGAGGAGAAATCAAGGTTGTCTCCCAGGTTAATGGCTGGGCTGGTGGGAAAAGTGTTCAATTCTGAACGTTCATTCAACAAACAGTGAGCACAGGCCATAGACCCACATTGTCTTGGGTGCTGGGGAGAAACTGGTGGGCAAAACAATAGAGTCCTTGCTCTGCTGTGGCTTACAGTCTTTTAACATGCTGAGACATTCAAGTGGAAATGTTGGACAGCTGTCCTTAGCGTTCTGGAGAAAGGGCTCTGCTAAGGGATGTCATTTGAAAGATCCCTCCGCACATGTTCTGAAACTTTACTTGACACCAGTGTAGGTCTAATCGTCACCAATCTAGGCTCTGGGAATGCAGTTGTGGACAAGACAAAGCCTCTGCTCTGATGGAGGTTGCGTTCTAGTGGTAGAAGACAGACAATAAACAAAAACTCTCTGACGTGTCAAGGGGCTGTAAATACTATAAAGAAATACAAAGCAGGGTAAGGGGAGAGAGAGTGACAGAGGTGGATGGGGTGATGTCTTAAATAGGAGGGTCAGCTTGTCTCTCCCATAAGGAAGGGAGGGATCATGCCAACCTCCAGAAGAAGAACCTTGCAGACCCAGGGAATAGCAATTACAAGCTGAGATGCTTGGTACATACCAGGCATAGCCAGGAGGCCAATGCAGTTGAAGCTCAGTGAGCACTGGGAGACAGGGTTGCAGAACCGACGGGGTGCAGGTCCCATAGAGCCTTGTAGACCATGATAAGGACTTTGGACTTTCTTCTTAGTGAGTTGGGAGACCACTGGAGATTTCTGAGAAGAGGGGTGACATGATCTGACTCATATAACTAAGGATCACTGGTTACTGGATGAAGAAGAGACTTCACACAGGCATAATCCAGATTATTTATATTGGGTAGCTCACTCTAAGTGGTTACCAAATAATTAAATGCTTTCTACCTCTGTCCTTTCCCCTTCTCTCTCTCCCTTTATAGAGTTGCTTCCCACATATCATCAGCGTAGAAGAGCTGCCGTTGTAGTTTAGGGGGCTCTTTTGTTGCAGAATTGAAGGGGTCAGGATGGGGCCCCAGAGGTTGCAAGCAGGTCCTACACTGCTGTAGGCTTTCAGGCATTAGAGTAAAGGAGACCTTTGCAATTCCTTCTATATTAGGCAGGAAGTTCTCTAAAGGTAGGGATTCAAGGCAGAAGTCTCTTTCAGAAGTGGGATGACGTTCGTTTTTGTGGGGGGCAGTATCTGGTCCCTCAGGGCCCTGAACCCAGCAGTGAGTGGGGGTGGGCTGCACTGCACACGGCAGTGAAGAACACTTCCCATGCTCCGCTGGGAACAGCTAGTGTGGCTGCCTTTCAGGGAGGCTCAGGTCTAACTGAAGTGTGCAAGGGGAACTCCAAATGCCTGAGCTAAGTGGAGAAAACCTAAAAGTGAGAAAGAAAAGAGGCCACACTGTGTTTTGCACTGACTTTGTTCTGCTGCTGTGATGCCCTCAGGGCCAGGGAACTAGCAGCTCTGAATTTGCTTTTAGCTTGAGAAAGTTCTTGTTCCTACGTGGTTGAAGGTGTGTTTGTGTGTGCTTTTTTTTAACCAGGCATCAACATCGTTTGCTTACTGGTACAGTCCCACCAGAATCAAATAGGGTGTTTTTTAAGATTGCTTTTGTACTTTCTCAACCCTTAAAGCATGTAGCTCTTGAGGGTTCTATAAGGATCCCTCACATTTCTAGCTGGGGCTCCATGTTCTTAATCCTGTTACATGTTAGAATCACCAGAGGAGATTTTTTTTAATTGATGTTCCATCAAGAGAAAGAGAAGACAAACCACAGACTGGGAGAAAATATTTTCAAAAGACATAGATGATAAAGAACTATTAAAACATACAAAGAACTCTTAAAACTCAGCAATAAGAACCTGATTTAAAAAAAAAAAAAAACCCTAATCTAAAAATAGGCAAACTACCCAAACAGATAGACACCTCACCAAAAAAGAGACACAGATGACAAGTAAGCATATAGAAAAGATGCTTCACATTGTACGTCACTGGGGAAATACAAATGAAAACAATAATGAGATACTGCGACACACCTATTAGAAGGGCTGAAATCCAGAGCACTGACAACACCAAATGATGGTGAGGATGTAGAGCAACAGGAACTCCCATTCATTGCTTGTGAGAATGCAAAATGGTACAGCCACTTTGCAAGACAGACAGTTTCTTTCGAAACTAAACCTGCTCTTACCATGCGATCCAGCGATTTGCTCCTTAATATTTACCCAAATGAGTTGAAAATTTACATCCACACAAAAACCCGTACACAGATGTTCATAGCAGCTTTTTTCTTAACTGCCAAAACTTGGAAGCAATTAAGATGTCTTTCAATAGGTGAATAGATAAAAAACTGTACATCTAGCCAATGGAATATCATTCAGCACTAAAAAGAAAAGAGCTATCAAGCCATGAAAAGGCATAGAGGAAACTTAAGTGCATATTACTGAGTAAAAGAAACCAATCTGAAAAGGCTACATACAGTATGATTCCAACTATATGACATTTGGAAAAGGCAAAACTATGGAAACAGTAAGCAGATCAGGGATTGCCAGGGGTTAGTGGGGAGAGAGGGATTAATAAGCAGAGCACTGAGTACGTTTAGGGCAGTGATGTATGATTCTGCAATGTTGGATGCATGTCATTAAACATTTGTCCACACCAAGAGTGAACTGTAATGTGGACTTTGATAACAATGTGTTAGTATAGGTTCATCGGTTATAACAAACACACATACCACTGTGGTATGGGATGTTGATAGTGAGGATGGCTGTTGGGGGGTGGGCAGGGGGTAGCTGGGAACTCTCTGTACTTTCTGCTCAGTTTTGCTGTGAATCTGAAACTGCTTTTTAAAAATCGTCTATTTAAAAGACAAAAAGAAAAATGATGCCCAGACCCCATCCCCAAAGATTCAAATTTAACTGGTCGAAAGAGGAGCCAGAGTTTAGGTATGATTTCATTGAAGCTCCCACGTGATCTTGAAGTGCTGCTGGGTTAAGAACCACCGTGCCAAGTAAGCACGTCAACCAGGTGTCAGGCAGATAAATAATTTCTGGCTTTTGGCTTCCATGCTGAATTCTAATTAAATTAGTATTTACACAGTTCTTTGTAATTCCCTACCAAAAGGCATTCATAAATTTTTTCCCTCTGCGGTACTAGCAAAATGCCAAGTAATCCTTCAGATGGAGGAAAATAGGAAAACAAAATTTCAAACTGCAAAATTAAAGCTGTAAGTTTATGGTTCGTTTATGCCTTGAAATATCGTTTATATTTCCTTTTGTCCTCATCCCCCTATAAGGCTTAAAAACCTATCCGTCTGCGTCTTAGCAGTGCTTGAGGCTCTAAAGGTGTATTGCCGCATCCATTCTGTCATCTTACTATCAAAAATGAAGGATATCAGAATAAACAAAAAATAATGATCAATAGTTAAGGAACAAATATAAGTACAGTCATTGATGATGGAGAGATTTTGTTGGCTGGGGTGGTGACTAAGGATAGGGGTGACAGATGGCATGTTTTGATGTACAAAGGGCATGAGGGTTGTGGATGTCTTTTCTCTTCCAATTAGCCGTGTCCTCCGTAAAGGGGGGGTGGGGGTTGGTGGTCTGAGAAATCAGGTCAGATGGTGCTTTGGAAAACTTCAATAATTTGACAGCTTGGCAGGATGAGTAAATTATTCACAGCTTGCCTTTATGTGCTGTGACGTGGCTTGCCTCAAGCCACTGTACTTCCTTGGACTAAATGCCTTGTACACTCTGAAGAATAACCATGGACTTTGAAACAAGTACCTTAAGGATGTTCTCATGACAGGAATCTTTTAGGTCATCAAAGTTTCCTGTTACTAATACAGCCAAAACAACATGATTATAACATTAATAATAGCTCACGTTTATTGAATACCTATTATGTGTCAGGCTTTCTGTTACGCATTTAATATGAATTATTTGATTCTCATAACAACTGTCTGATGTATTGATAGGTGTTATTTTAAGCCCCATTTTACAGATTAAAGAAAGTTTCCTATGGTCTGACTCCAGGAACAGTCACCACTCAGCTATATTGGTGGGCGTTCTAGTGTGTGCAGTGCAGTAATAGACATGATTCAAAGTTGAGGAACATATGTTAATTCTCTTGCAGTAGAAATTTATACCTAAAACAAGTTTCCCCCACCAAGGTGACATAGGCCACAGAGGCAAAAGCTGCCCTAGACTGCCAGCAATCAACTGGAAAATCAAGGCACTGCTTCTCAACTTTGTTACATATAAAACTCATCTATAGAACTTTTAAAAAATGAGAAGCATCTCTGGTCCCAGCCTCCGAGATCCTGACTTAATTGATGCAGGGTGGGGCTCAGGCATTGGGATTTTTAAATGCTCCCCAGACAGGACCAGCTACATAAATTTGCAGGGCCCATTTTCAAATGAAAATATAGGGCTCCTGTTTAAATTTAAGAGTGTTGAGATGGCAACAGCAGAGCGTTAAATCACGGGGGGAGCCCCTCTTTGGACAAGGCCCCATACAGGTTCACATCCATGAAGCCAGCCCTGCCCCACGTGATGCTAATACGCTAAAAACTTGGAAAGCCTTTGGACCAAATGTTTCCCCTGGCCAGACCCCACTCCTGTAGCTTGGGTGACTTTTCATCATCATTGTGGTCATCACATGTATTAAGCTGTTTGCAAGCATCCACACAATAACATTATGAAGGGAAAAAAAATTGCAAATTACATCCCCATTTTTCAGATGAGCAGACTAAGGCTGTGCTAAGTTATTATTATTATTATTATTTTGCCGTATGCGGGCCTCTCACCGTTGTGGCCTCTCCCGTTGCGGAGCACAGGCTCCGGACGCGCAGGCTCAGCGGCCATGGCTCAGGGGCCAGCCGCTCCGCGGCATGTGGGATCTTCCCGGACAGGGGCACGAACCCGTGTCTCCTGCATCGGCAGGCGGACTCTCAGCCACTGCGCCACCAGGGAAGCCCGCTAAGTTAAACATTGTGCCTGACGTCCCTGAGTAGTCAGTGGCCCTGCCTGAGTTGAGCCCAGACCATGTAGGTTCTGTATCCCACACTCTCAGTCATCACTCTACACCACACCTCCTTGAGAAAGTAATTTCTTTATAATTCTCTGTGAGCCCCCAGCCCCAAAGAAAAAGGAAGGTACTATGAATGAAAACAGATTCATGCCCTGAAAGTCATACCACTTCATTTATTCCCTTGATACACCTGAATGCGTCTTTGTTTATTGTTTCCTTATATTTTTATTTTGCTGTTGCATTGTGCGTGCATTGGCTAGAGTATACAGAGACGTGAAATATACACAGATAGGAGTATAACTTGTATAAAATTTCACTGATAAAGCTCAGAAAGGGAGTCAGAAAGCCCCCAAGGCTTCCCTGACTTGGTGCAGCCCCCACTCTAAAAATGCAAGGAAGATCACGGCCATAAGTAGATGCTCATCCCAGATGAAAAGATAATATATGTTCCATCCCATTATCCACCCCGGGCTGTGTGTGTCACCACTATATCTTATTACAGCACTTATCTCACAGCCCTGCAATTATTTGTTACACGAAGGCCACACTGTAGTCTACTGTAGACTGTGGAATTACAGAAGTGCAGGTGGTGAGGTCTATTCATTTTCGTATCTCCAGCTTTTGACGTGGTATCTGGCACATACTTGGCTTTCAGTGTTTATTAAGTGAATCAATGCAAGCACAAATAAATATCTTTCTTCAAAAAGAGTTAATTGTGAAACTCATACATTCAATGACAATACGAAAATCCTTCAAAGACTGTATTCTCCCCCCTCTTTTAATGGCTTCTGCAGCAACTTTCTATAATTTTTTAACATTTCATTTATTTTCACTTATGTTCCTCTGTGGGTTCTAAATAACTCCTTATTTTAACCACTGTCATTTGTATTTTATGGAAATTCTTCAAAGGGTTCACTTGTACAGCTTCAGAGAGTTGTCTTGGGAACTACTATTTATCTTAGCTTTTGGAAGGATTTGGACTCCCAGCAAAACCCTGTGGCCTTGGGAAGTATAAATTCATTACCATCCAAGTTCCTGATGGTGACTGGGGACTAGACTGTTAGGCTACTTTTAGCTCACCTTTCTAATTTTCATCCTCTTTTAGTCATATTCTCTCAGATTTTCTAGTTCTTATACTTGGCAATATAATTTCAAAAGTAAGTCTTACAAAAGTAAGACAGAAATTTGAATATACATTCATAACAGTCACACAGCATTTTCATTTTATGTTGATTATCCATACAGTGAAACTTTTATTGCAAAGAGATTTGCATATAAAGACAATCTCTGGAATTAGTCATCTGCTTTTCTCAGCAGTTTTCAAGCTGTGATGTTGTCTAACATAGAGTCACATACCCCAAACTTAGTCTTTCCACGCAGTGGTCCTTGGTACATAAAACTCTGGGTTATAAATAAGACTTTTTATCCCCAGAGCAACAGCAGCTTCCGTGTCTGTGTTCATCTGCTTCTGTGATTTCAGCATTCACTGTTATGATCTGGCCCTTTAAGATTTTCCATACTTTCCTGTGAGCGTAACATGTCATTTTGGAAGTGTTTTGCTGTGGCAGAGAGACCTCTAATAGTACCTTAGTCCATAATACTGTTAGAAGTAGGTCCTCATTCTATGGTTTTAATTGTGACCAGGATCCTGGTTTTAATTCTTTCCTCCTACCCAATATCTTCCCTTTGTTTTTTTGGACAACTCCTATTCGTCCTTCAAAACCCAGTTTAGAAACAACCTCATAAGGAAGCCTTCCTATACAGAGAACTGATAGCTTCTTCCTGTATGCTGTTTCTAGAACTATACAATATTCCCTTTTTGTACTTATCACATCATATTGTAATCTGTCTATGTGCCTGTTTTTCTCACTCAAGTGTAAATCCCTTGATGGCAGAGGCCAAATAGTATCTGTCTTTCTTCCACAGATTCCTAGTATAGCATCTAGCAGAAAATAAAGGAAATATTACAGAAAGACTTAAATCCTGTTGCTTTCTTAAGATAACATTGTAACACAACTGATTGGTCCTTCCACTGCTGACCGTGTAAACTTATTCTGGAACAGTCTTCACTTGGCTGTTGTCCAGGGAAGGGCGGAATTGATCTTTATATACTTGATCAGCCCCACTCCAGTGCCTGGATTACCAAAGATAGGACAAGAACAACTAGCAGAGTCAAGGAAGAGTGCTTAGTTCTCTATTTTCTACACACACTCATTCCTATCACAGTAGAGCATCTTTGAAGCTGCTTCTCCAAGTAACTTCAGGAAAATTATATGCTGGTGACACAAAGGCACCACTTCTTTTTTTTTGAGGCATAAACTCTGTTCTTCAGAATAGTTTAGTAGCAGAGGAGGAAGAGCTGGTAGGTTTGCTGGAGGCAAAAGGCATTGGAGGCCCCACAGGAGCTGAGGCACAGGTGATCTTTGGGCCCAGGGTCTAGATCATTCCTCATAGCTCCTGGGAGGGGAAACTTTGAAAGAAGTATTTCCAGGATGTGCACCCTGTGGTCTGGAGCTGGGGGGCAGAAGCAGGAATTGAGTACAGGCCCAGATCTTAGTGAACAGAGTCCAAACCAGAAAGGTCAGGTTCACCATGAAGGTCGAGGAATGAACATGGAGCTGAAACAGAGACACTACCAAAGACTGTGAAATTCAACAAAAAGTTGGGTAAGGGCAAGAGGTCAAGAGATTACAAAAATAGGCCTGGATTCCCTGGTGGCACAGTGGCTGAGAGTCCGCCTGCCGATGCAGGGGACGCAGGTTCATGCCCCAGTCCGGGAAGATCCCGCATAACGCGGTGCGGCTGGGCCCATGAGCCATGGCCGCTGAGCCTGCACATCCGGAGCCTGTGCTCCGCAACGGGAGAGGCCACAACAGTGAGAGGCCCGCATACCACAAAACAAAAAATAGGCCTGGAGATCTTTATTTCCCTCCCCTCCCCTCCCCCTTCTCCTCCTCCTTTTTCTCCTCTCTCTCTCTGCCTCCCTCCCCCCCACCCCCATCTCTCCCTCTCTTTCTCCCTCTCTGCCTCTCTCTCTGTCCTCCTGCCAGGATTGAGATAAACAAGTTGAAAATATTTCTCATCAGAAATAATGGGTGGGAAGCGCTAATAAAGGCAGCAGGTATTCTTGAGGAGTGTGAACCCTAGAAGACAGGAGATGGCCAAAGGAGGATAACAGACTTCAGTTAGATCCATAATTTCTGCACCCCAAGAGCAACTTAATCACCCACTGGTAAGAATGGAGAGAGCACAGGTGGCTGTAAATCACAGTAGTTAAAAGTCATGAGCATTGGAAACCGTCTACCTGGGGTTAAGTTCCAACATTGCCCCTTATTAGCTGCATGACCTTGTGCAAGTTATCTCTTTCTTCCTTAATTTCATCCTCTCTGCTTCAGTTTCATCCTTTGGAACATGAAAGCAGTTGACCATTGAACAAAGCAGGTTTAAGGGTGCTGACCCTCCACCAGTAGAAAATCCACATATAACTTATAAGCGGTCCTCTGTATCCAAGTTTCTTCTGTATGCGAGATTCCATATCCTCGGATTCAACCAACTGGGAATTGCATAGTACTGTGGCATTTACTACTGGAAAAAAAAAACATCCACTTATAAGTGGACCCATGCAGTTCAAACCACTGTTGTTCAAGGGTCAACTGTATCTACACAAAGGGTTGAGGATTAAAGGAGGTAATTTATATAAAGTGCTTAGAAAAATGTCTGAATCACAGGAAGTGCTATGTAAGTTGGCACTATGACTGTGACTCAAAGAGGGTGTTGATGCTACTTATTTAAATTATATGAGAAGGAAGAAGTCCCCCCAATGGAAGCTGGGTGTCCCTTTTGAAAGAGCATGAGATTCAGAATCAGAGGTCAAATCCTCTGTCACTCACTCCTGTAAGTTAATTCTGTGTTCTGGGGCAAGTCTGTTAAACCTCTCTGAGCTTCAGTTTATTAATCTGTAAATAATAATAATAAAAAGTTAATACTTGCCTCAAGGTTACTATGAGAATCAAACTAATGACAGGCTATAAAGCACTTTTCAAACTATTAAGTGACAAGAAAATGAACTATAACTTACTCTTGAATTGGAAAAAAAGAGTTATGTGCATAGAAACAAAGAATAAAACTTTGACTCCTACCTTCTCCAAAATAATCTGTAACGTTAGTGTAGTTTTATTGCATTTTTCTTATCAAATTGTTGATTGCTTTGTCTATAAAGTCTCTCTTTTTGGTACATTTATCCTTCCTAAGCTCTGAGTTCATGGGCCTGTTAAGTAGATCCATCACTTTTTATCTTTTGATAGGAGCACAGCTTCTTCGCCTCATCCCCAAAAGTGTATCAGTTGCCCTGTACGTCAATTCCAGCTCAGCCACGGGGGTGAGAGAAAGAAAAGCAGTCCTTGATATCCAGGAGCTGGCCTTGTACTCCCAGCCAGGCCTTCGTGTTCTACTGTTGAACATAAACAATTTCACAGAATGTCAATATCAGACAAGGCCACCCTGTGACCAGGATTGATCAAGACAAAAATAGGACCATTCTGTAATCGTGTCTAGACAGACAAAACATGAATACTGTCCAAGGCACAAAAAACTACCTCTCCCAGTTTATATGAGTAACTGCATCTTCTTTACCAATTATGGCTTTGTTCTCTATTTTTCCTCCTCCTAAAAAAGATTTTTTAAGATACTAAATCATAGAGTTACCCGATTCCTCACAGCATCCAATCAACAGCAAAATTCTGCTTCTTTAAACCCTCCCCAAATCACCTAACACAAGCCCAAATCCTATAATAAGTTTCACCTAACACACTTTTACTGCGACACCCCAAGGATTGTCTTCTCCCTCGTGTCAATAAGTCATAGATCCAACTTGAACTTCAGGCATGTTCCTGGTGGTATTTGACTGGAGAGTACTGGCAGGGATGCCTTTAAACTAATGGTCAACAAAGGTGGGTACTCACTTTACTCCAAAGCTGATGTGTCCATATGCATTAGAGAAAAAGCGAGAGATTAACAGGCAGGCAGGTGGCAAGGAGGGAAGAGAGGAAAGAAGGAAGAGACCTATTACCCCTAAAAATAGGTTGGAAGAGAGGATGGCTTCCATCCTATGCTCCTGCGTATCCACTCCACCCCCACCCCTAGGCCTCACTAAAGGGTGCCCTGAAGCTTGGACCAGGCCCTAGATTCTCTGACAGTTCAGCAGAGAGCTCCAGGGAGTCAGTGACCTGCACCCTCAAACAGATAGCAAACTATCCAGAAACCAAATCTTCTGTAGCACTGTGGCACTTAAGTAACTCTTGAGAAAGGTTTACAGTCAATAAATTGTGAAGCATATTTTAGTGTTTGCCGTGTGTGTGTGTGTGTACGTGTGTGTACGCAGGCATGTGTGTATGCATGTACACACAACCATACTCAGGCCAAAGCTTCTAGAAATATGTTGTTTATCTGTATGGGTCTAAAATTCCTTTAGCAAGTATTTCCTGAAGATTTACTGGTTCTCAGGCAATGTGCTAGTTGCTGGGAAAAAAGCAGGGAATACGGCAGATATGGTCCTTGTGCAGAAAGAGCTATAATAGTAGGTTTTTTTTTTTTTTTTTGCCATACGCGGGCCTTTCACTGTTGTGGCCTCTCCCGTTGCGGAGCACAGGTTCCGGACGCGCAGGCTCAGCGGCCGTGGCTCACGGGCCCAGCCGCTCCGCGGCATGTGGGATCTTCCCAGACCAGGGCACGAACCTGTGTCCCCTGCATTAGCAGGCGGACTCCCAACCACTGCGCCACCAGGGAAGCCCTATAATACTAGGTTTGACACTGCTGTCCTTAGAAAGCCCTACTTGCAAAGTTGACCCTTGTCTGGCCTCTGAAAACTTGGCTTTCAAGTGTTCCCAGTCAACAGTGAACTGATAAGGGCTAGACTATGGCTAGAGAGTTTATGCTGCACACGTGTTTTCTTTCTGGGAGTCTGGAATTCTGTTATGTGCTATGCAGAGCATGCCTATGGAACCAATGCCCAGTAGAAATCCTGGGCATCATGTCTCTAGTGGGCTTCCCTGGGCAGAAACATCACACACAGTTTGCTGCATTTTCATTGCTGGGGGAAGAGCACATTCTGTGTGACCCCTGATGGGCTAGAGACAACATAAGGAATTCACGTACATTCATTCATTCAGTGTATTATATATGGGTTCCTCCAGACTCTGCCTGCATCTTTTTGTGTCTCCTTATTACACAGTTGTAATAAATCTTAGCCATGAGTACGTCTATATGAAGAGTTTCGTGTACATTTCTAGGGAATCTCCAAAGGTAGGGGAATCTTGGGAACTCCCAACACAGTCCCTCATGCAGTTTGTAATCTACTATGATTAGAGAGGACAGGTTGGTAAAAGACCCTTACATTACAGTATGAGATTTCTATGATAGCAGAGCTTCAGCGTACTATGGAGCACATGGTACTTACCTCAGGACCCTATCCTTACAGGGTCATGAAAATCTTCCTGGAGAAGTGAAGCTCCCACTGAATCCTGAATAAGGTACTAGCTACATGGATGCAGTTGATCTTAAGATTCTTTTCCTTTCTCAAATATAATTTCATATTATATAGCCTTCAGTGTATCTAAACCATGATTGTCAGGACACCAAAGGCTTAAGGGTAACAGAGCTATGCCCTTTCACAGCAACAGGGTCTTATCTGGTCCAAACTCCCGATGGCAGCAGAAAGTCAATCAGCTGTTGTCTCCAACTGGTTTAGAATCTCAGTTTGGTTTGTCCATAGACACCGATTTTGAACTCTTAATCCTTGGATTTCACATTTTTTCCCTCTGACACACACTCTCCGGACTCTCTGACCTCTGCTCTCTCCTGGCTCAGTTTGATCTTCATAGATAAGCAGTAGCTCCTGGTCTTCCCATCTTAGAATAGTAACTTTATTTTAGTTTTATTACTGCCCTCTTCATGCATTAAACTTACAAGACCCTTGCCCCACTATAGAATTGAGATTGAATACTGCTTCTTAAATGATTCATGCCATATACATCAAGTCATGTGCACCTTCTAGAATACGTGCAGCACACTGCCCTACTTTGATATTCTAGCCCAGGGCAGATAGTATCTCCTCATGGTCTAAGACAGTGATCTTAAACTGGTGTGCATCAGAATTACCTGGAAGGCTAAAACACAGGTTTCTGGGCCCCACTTTCAATATTGCTGATTTAGTAGGTTCAGTGTGAGGCCAAAAATTGCATCTCTATGAATTCTGGGGTGATGCAGATGTTGTTGGTTTGCGGGCAAACTTTGAGAATTATTGGTCTAAGAATTCAAGGAAGAAGCTACGATGTCTCAAAGATGTGGACATATGGGGATCAAAAAACAGTCTCAAGGGCTCAGGAGCCCTCTATAAAATTTTTGAGTTTTGTGTATCTTTTTAATAATTATCTGAAATAAATTATTATCAACTTACTTTAAAACATCAGATAACCACCTTATTGCTAACTATTGTCGTATAATGTCAGTGCCCATATTTGCCTTTATGATTATAATTACATCTTACACCGAACAGTATTACTTTAATTGTTGCTAATAAGACTGGCTAATGGGATAAGGACTAAATGCATAAAGGGTGCATTGTTATTCAGTGAAGACCAAATGAAATTCTAAGTGCTACTTGAATAGAGATTTAGCAGTAATTTGCATAGAAAAATGCGCTAGAGCAAAAGGATCGGCAGAGTTGAACCATTCCATGGCACAAGAAAGTATACATGGGTCAAATTCAAAAGAACTCAGTAGCAGTCAGTGTAATAGTCTCTTCACGAATGCTGCCTTAGTTTCAGGAAAATGTCAGTTGTCACATAAACTCAATATTATTATTATGAATTATATTAGAGTGAAGTATTGTTTGAATCC
The DNA here is from genome assembly GCF_003031525.2 of Neophocaena asiaeorientalis asiaeorientalis. Lineage (NCBI taxonomy): Eukaryota > Metazoa > Chordata > Mammalia > Artiodactyla > Phocoenidae > Neophocaena > Neophocaena asiaeorientalis. The sequence continues at coordinate 510,565 of NW_020172677.1, forward strand.
AGGTACATGAGAGAATATATCCCTTGTCACTGAGATGCTTTGGCATAACTTAGAAATAGCCAGAACCCATAATCTTTTCAGTCTTATCAGTCTTATCATAACCTTATCAGTCAGCCTATGGATAAACTGGAGGTCAGCCTTTGTGGAGCAAAGGTAGGTCTAAACCACTAATTGTATAAACAAGAAGCTTACTATTTCAATCTTAAATTCAAATGCTAGGGAAATCTGATTTATTTAATTCTATGAGGTGACAAAAACTAAAGAAAAGGAATGGATTTTAAAGAAAGACAAAAAGGAAATACGAATTGCAAACAGATGAGGATGGAAAAATAGGAGAAAAATGGAGAAGAGTGAGAAAATGAAAGAAAGAAGACAATAATACAGAGAAAGTCGGCAGAAGTAAATCTGGAAATAAATAATACATCTCTGGAAAGGTCAAAGACATATTATGCCTTATATTCAATGAGAGTATAAAATCTAATTATTATGACAAGGTTTATACAAGAAACCCATGAGTCTTTTTCTTTCTGCTATGCCAGAATCATTCATCAAAGTTAACTATGTATAAACTTTATTCAAACAAGCTTAAAAACCAACAATGTCAAACTGAGTAAACAAAAGACCTTATTTTAAAAGAGCAGATATATTTAAACAATTTAGCAATTCACAAATGTTGTTGAGGCCTTACTATGTCTCAGCAATGGTGCCAGGCATTAGACATACAACAGTAAATAAAATATACATAATCCTCATTTTAATGGAATTCATAGTATTGAGGGGGTTACGGGCAATACATCAGAAATCACTTAGATGGGAGAAACACAAGAAACTATGAAAACATTAATAGAGACACTTGTCCAGACTTAGAGTGTTGGAAACGCTTCCATTAAGAAGTTGGAAAGGAAAAGATTAACCGCAAGTCTGAAATCTATTTTCTTCCTCTAAGGGATGCCTAGCAAGAGTTACCACAGTCAAATCCCTTTGTAAACGTGAAGACCTAATGGTATTTTCTAGGGGGAAGTAGAGGAATCATTTCTAAGAGATGGTCTATCAAGTTTGCTTATTGTCACTAAACTTGGTATTTATAGGTCACTAGAAAATGTCATGGAACTGTGTATTAATGGGCTATATAAAGGAGCTGTTCCATAACTGAAATGGCTCCCTTTGTGCATATCCACCAAACACCTCTGAGAACTTCACATGTTCTAATATACATCCTAATATGAGAAGAACAGACTTTGATAGTTTTGTTGATGGGCTCAGACTTTCCCATGTTTCACTTGAGTGTTTGTATGCTCCAAATTTGACAATTCAACCTTCAGTGTTGTCTCAGAAATGACAAGTTGTGACTTAAGAAATGAGTGGGAGTTGGCCAGATGAAATCATGGTGAGGGGTAGGGAGGGAAATGGACAAGGGGTGACAGAAAACAATTAAAGCAGAGGAAGCAGCTCGTGAAAGAGTGCATTTAGGAGAGGTGAACAAGGTTTGGCTAGAGCAGAGCAAAAGGTGCAGGAAGTCAAATCATAGGAGGCCCTACGGGCCATGTAGAGTCTGTAATTTACCCCAGAGCAATAGTTCACAACTGAAGTGGTTTAAAAATATAGATGACAGGATCTAGTTGATTTTTAGAAAGAATATAGTACAGGGAAGGCATTAGAAAAAGGCAAGAAGACAAGATAAGAAGCTATTAAAATAATGATAATGTATCTAAACACTGTAATTAAAAGGTGAAGACTATCACTTCAAAGAATTCACCCGACAGAATGCAGACCATATGCCACATGAAATTTACAAGCGTGATTTGAGAAGTATTGTTTTCAACAGCCAGAAAACTGGAAACAATCTAAATATCCATCAGCCATGAAATGGATACACATACTGTGGGATATACATGCAATGTGGAATATTCAGCAATGAAAATGAACAAACTGCTGCTGTTCACAGCAATAGAAGTGATGTAAATTTGAGCTAAACAAGTCAGACACAAATAAGTCATTCTCCATGATTTCGTTTATATAAAATTTGAAAACAGGTAGAGTATTAGAATTTGGATCAGTGGTGACCTTTGAAGGTGGACTAGTCTCTGGAAGGGGGCTGTGTTCCTGGGGTGCAGGTAATGCTCTATATCTGGATGTAGGTGGTGGTATCACCAGTAATCACTTTGTAGTAAGCCACCAAGCTGTATGCTTTTTCTTTTTTTTTTTGCACTCTTCTATATGTTTGTTATGTTTTAATGTCAAAATTACTTAAAACAAAACGCATAGATCATAAACATGAGGTTTATTGCCCAAGGAGAAAGAAGATAAAGCAAACAAGTAAGAAAAAAACTGTCAAATTTGGAATTTTTTTTCCAAAATAGTCTTGAAAGCAGTAACTTTCCATTACAAAAGCCAGGCAATTGAAAGAGAAAATAAATTTTATGTGGCTTGGTTTTCCTGTGGGCAGTTGCTGGTGGACTTCAGGGGGGAATTTTAAAAGCATATCTTTATTGACTAAAAGCAAAGCTTGGAAAAGTCAAAACATAGAGCAGGGAAGAATGTGCGATGGCACAAGAATACCTTTCCTAACACCCAGGCAGGTGATCAGAACCTTTTATGGGCTATGGGGGAAAAGGGAATTTGGCAAGAACTCAAAAAGTAAAGCAAAAGAGTTATATGTGCCTGTGAAACACCCGAGCCTCTGCCACACTTCTCCACCCCGTTCTAATCCCAGACGGTAGACCAGTTTAGAGGAATCATGGGGTACAGGGGACATGGCCTTTCTGCCCAGGGCTTAGCCCAAAGAGACTGCAAATCTCTGAGAGAAGCCCTGCATCCAAACAGCACCAGGCAGTAGAGGAGCAATGGGTATAGGATAGGTGGAGAGAGAAAGCAGACCTGATACATCCCCCAAGTCTCCTCCAGATCTAAAGCCATAAGGCAAAGGATCTAACAGTTCTTAGGTCCCAAGAGAGGTATAAAAATTAGTAGTAGACTGAAAGAAAGCTCATGGCTGACATAAGGCTAACACAGATGGTAGTACCCAGATAACTGAAGGCTGTGGAGGAAATTTACACCATCAGCAGATACAGCAGTAGCAGATGCTGACCCACCAGGCACCCATCGGGATGGGTGATGCACATAAACAGATGCCCAGTTTTGAGGACCCAGTTGTTATTCCCTTCACCTGCAAAAAGATGCTCCTTCCAGGGTATGGGGAAAAAAGTGTCTGTTATCTCTAAAGCAGGAATAATTATCCCAACTCATAGTGTTATTGTAAGGATTAAGGAACATTATGAAAGCAGCTGTCACCAAGCAAGAGTCAATAGGTACTAATCCCTTCTCCTGCAGAATGAAAGGATTGGAAGAGACCTCCAGGTGCCTTTTGGACCAATCACCTGTCTTTACAAAGGAAAATTCAGAATACTTAAGGCAAATCATTGTCTGACCTAGTTCTGTACGTTTTGGTCATGGGAAATTCTATAATCTATGCTAGTACACCTCACAGGTTCAGTCAACAATACTTCCCAACTCCTTCCTAGCAATTTAAGCCACTTCTCATTAAAACCTTCATGAAAGGAGAGAATAATTAGCTATGTCCTTTTCTATAACTTTTCTTTCATTGAAAAATTGTCATCAAATCATCACTTAATCTTCCTTTTTATGTAAGCTAAATGACTTCAATTCATTTAAGCTTTCCTCACTGGTTCTGTTTAAGATCTCATTGGTTTTGATTCTCAGCACTAAAAACGTCCTTTAAAATGCGAAGATCAAAACAGGACATGATGCTTTAGTAAGCAGGAAAATTACTTCTCAATTTTTATGACATAAACAACAAGGTTATTTTCTGAAACAACAAACATTGCTAATTTGTAGAAATTTAATATTTGTAAGAGACAACTATGAATTGAATTCTGTTCTGAATGTCGCATCTTTAACAAGAGAGGAAGTTAAGAGGCAGGAAAGGTCAGTGACTTACTTGTGGCCAAACCGCCTAGTCAGTGCTAGTTAGGGTTAGAGCTGTGATTCTAACTCCAACTGCTCTCTCGCCTGCTGACTTCCTAAATGATTTCCTGAAGATTTGCATGCGCTTAAATGATTTGTCAAAATCACCATTTAAACATTCATACCGGTTAACTTCTGCTTCAGTAAGCAGATTTCAGCTGTGACTCTCCAGTTTCACCTGTCTCTCCAGATTTCAGCATGACGCCTAGCCCTTGACTTCATTTCTCTGATGGATCCAAGAAAAGTCATGAATGTTCAGTTTGTTCAGCTTTTTATTGTTGTAATGATGGGAGTGAAAACTTGCAAGCCCTTTTCTTGCTGGAGCTAAAAATTTATTTACTTTTTGTTGTCCGTTTTCTCCCTAACCCTAAGCCCTGTAAAGATAAGATTGTGTCTGTTGCTCACTATTGTCTTTAAGCACCTAGTTCAACTTCTGGTACACAGCAAATACTCAACAAGTACTTGTTTAATGGGTGGGGAAAAAATGAATAACTTACGTTCAGATACAATTCCAATTTTCTTTCTTCTATGACACATATGCCTCCCTGATCTCGTTCTGTCATCAGACAGTCTTGTTACCAATTCATATTGTTTGTTTCATAGTGCCCCTTTCACATATTTATAACAGTGGAAGAAATAAATTCTGTATTAATGACAATTCAAGTCATCATTCAGTGCCTTTCTAGGAAAAGGAATTTCATAATCTCTCTCAGTATCCTGTCTGTTATCATCATTGGTAGTAATTTTTTCAGGCAATAATAATTCATTGGATTCAGAATACAGAACCAGGTTTTCCTCTGCAATGTGTAGTTTGTCTCTCTAAATCTGCCTCTGCTACTTTCTGACTTTCAAGTTAGTTGGCAGACTTTCTTCAAATAAAATAAGCCAAACTTCAGGACTCTGCAGCTTGTATAGCTAATCAAAGCTTCAAACTACTCAGATGCTGAGAGCAAGACATGCTTTCAGGTGTGGCAGAATAATTATCTTGCCTGGTTTGCCACAAATCAGTAGATATTTAAAGCTCTATTTATAAAGCCTATGAATACAGGAGCCATGAAGAGACTTCTAGGAAAGGCAGAAAAACCAAAGGTCTCTGTAGTCTTCCATCTAGAAAAAGATTATTTACATGTACATGAATCAGTATGCAACGTACACACTCTCTTACCTCTAATATACACTCGTTACCAAAGCTTGATGTGTTAGCATTCCTCAAGTGAAGCACATAATTTTGTAAGGAGACTTTCATATGTTACTTGTGGGAGTGCATACTGATATAACCTTCAGAAAGGTTATGTATCAAAAGACTCAAATATTGACCCAGAACTCTCTCTTCTAGGAGTAATTTCCAAGGAAATAACTAAGGAAGTATGAGAAGATTTAGCTACAAAGATGTTAATCACATAATGTTTGGAATTGTGAAAAACTGAAAAACTTAAACATCCAACTGTAGTATATTAATTGATTAAATTGTGATTCAATCACACCATGGGACATTCTGCAGCCATTAAAGATTATGTTGTAGAGGTGAATTTATTAATGTGGAAATATGTTATTAATGAGCTGGAGAGCTAAAACTTACATTTTAAAACACCTTGCATTATATAATCTCAAAGATAAATTTATTTATTTAGATGAAGATAGAAAAAAGATACACTTCAAAATATTATTTCTGAGTGACAGTATGTATCTCTTTCTTATTGTATTTTCTGATTTTGCTATTTTTGTGCGTGTATTTTATTTATTTTTTATTTATGTATTTATTTTAGGTTGCCTTGGGTCTGCGTTGCTGCGCGCGGGCTTTCTCTAGCTGCGGCAAGCAGGGGTTACCCTTAGTTGCTATGCATGGGCTTCTCGTTGCAGTGGCTTCTCTTGTTGCAGAGCATGGGCTCCAGGTGCACAGGCTTCAGTAGTTGTGGCACTTAGGCTCAGTAATTGTGGCTTATGGGCTCTAGAGTGCAGGCTCTGTAGTTGTCGCACACAGGCTTAGTTGCTCTGTGGCATGTGGAATCTTCCTGGACTGGGGCTCGAACCCACGTCTCCTGCATTGGCAAGTGGATTCTTAACCACTGCGCCACCAGGGAAGCCCGTGCATGTATTTTATGATTTTTTTTAAAGAAGAAGTACTCAATCTATAGTCATTGCCTTAGTACTCTGATTTGGTCATATTGCAGTTTCCTGTTGCTACTGTGGTGCCCCTAAAGGGCCAGCATGTTGCACAACTAGAAAGGATGGCAGTGTTGCTAGAGACCCTGAATATGAGGTCATGGACGTTATCTGTTGAGGAAGAATATTATTAGAACTCTTTTGTTCCTTGTTTTTCAAAGAGGAAGCTAATATATACAGAGCACAATATAGAGCAGGTTTGGAATACCATACTGAGAAAGCAAAGTCAAGATAACAAAATTTCCGTGGTACAAACAAAGGTGGGGTTGGGACAGGAGAAGTATAAGATGTGGTCTTCAATTGGGGTATAATTTTGAGAGGATCTATTTTTCAGATCCTCAACTTTCAGGGGTACTTTTTCCTATCATCAGGTAGATTCCATTCCCCTACTTCCCTTTTCAAAATAGCCCTTCTCCCACTTTAGGTAAGAAAGGCATCCCCATGACTCATCCTGTATCTAATTATGTCATTGTTCTGGGGCGTAAAAACATCTAGGGCATGAGCAAAAGACAATTGAAATAGTGTAGAAAGTGTCCTTTGTTGGTTAATCAAGACTGTCTTCCGGTTTTCCTTTGTCCTACACACATTTCTGATAAAACTAAAGTATATGGCATTAGAGATATAGTGGTATGTTGGCCCTTGTAAGAATTTTCCAAAATTACATGTATAATAGAGTAAGCAGTCTTCACCTCTTCCCTTCCCCAGACTCTTTTCAAAGCATACATGACTCCCTGAGACAGAATCTGAGAACAAAGTGAAGAGAGCATTGTTAAGAAACACTAAAGGCTAAAAATTGCTTTTATAAAAGGGACAATTTTTCAGATATCACAATATTTATAAAAGAAAAGCACCTTTTTGCCAAAGCAGTATATAGCTTGGTGATGCTGAGTCTTTTAAGAGTAACTGGAATATTTTCCAAGAGTATTCAATTCTTTCTAGTTATTACGGAGAGTACATCCACAAATAAAGATTTTATGATTTCTTTTAGATTAATGTGCAATATTCAATGAAGTCATTAAAGTGTAGTTTATCAAATCAGACCGTAAAATACTTACTCTAATTGTATATTAGTTCATCTTATAAAGTGGTTAATATTTTCTATCCCCTATTACATAATATATAATTATATGTTAGTTACCAGGTAAATTTAACAATAAAAATATTTTTCTTTCGTAAGGTCCCTAGAAAAATGCTATCATCATATCAGAAGAGTTCTGAATATTTGTTTACAATTCTTTATTTAACACTTCCCCAAAACTGATACAATATGTGCTTTAAAACCCATTTAGGTTAAAAACACACCATGAAAAAAAAAAAACACACACACCATGTTTGATTTATTATACTCCTCCCAACTACTTATTTAACTATCCATCACATTGCATTAATACAAATTAAATAATAAAAAAAGTAACACATAGCTTCCAGTTTCTAGTTCTCCATGCAGGGAGCTTGGAAGCCACCACTCCTTTATAATAACAAGTAAAAACTTGAACAAACTGAAAAATCAATAAGTCGTCTTAGATCTGTAAGAGAAGTGAGGTCACAGGGCAAACTGCTGCCCCCAAAATCATTGAGAGCAACAGGCAAACACAGAGAATCAAAACTTACCAGAGCAGAAACATATGAGCCGAAACCTCCATGGGAGCCAGTGCCAGGGTAGGAAAAGCAGAACTGTAATTGCAAATTGCTGGAGGCTTAGAGTAGATGGTCTGAGAGTTAAAAATCACCAGGGAGACACAGTCATAGAGGGGTCTGCCCCACTTGTGAGTTTTTCCTGCAGGAGTTTGACCAGGTTTTCACAGTAAATATTTGAGAAAAATCCCCTCATGGAGAGGAGAATGAACCATTTTGCAATATGTCAAAACACCATTCTTCATGACAAGAAGAAGGCAGGACAAACTATTTAACCAAAGCCTAATCTTCTGAGGTTTTATCAGAACCTAAATGACCTGGGGAAAAGGAAATACCCAACTCCAGCCAGCTCTAGTCATCCTGTTCTACCTAAGAAGGTGGAGGGAGAATGAGAAGGACTCCAGAGGCAATGAAAGACTGAGAGCTAATCATAGGACTACAGAACATTTCCCTTCCCTGACACCTTACAATCACATTCCTAAAGGCAGTTCCTTTTACCCAGTACCTTTTGTCTGGCTATCAAGAAAAACTTACAAGGCATACTAAAAGGCAAATACCATAATTTGAAAATACAGGGTAAGCATCAGAACCAGACATGGCAGCGATGTTAGAATTATCAGACTAAGAATATAAAACAACTATGATTAATTAAAATGCTAAGAGCTCGAATGGATAAACAGTACCCCAAAATAGATGGACAATGTAAGAAGGCAGATGGAAATCCTAAGAAATAACCAAAAAGAAATGCTAGAGATCAAAAACGACAACAGAAATAAAAAATGCCTTTGTATCAATTTACATTCCCACCAACAGTGCAAGAGTGTTCCCTTTTCTCCACACCCTCTCCAGCATTTATTGTTTCTAGATTTTTTGATGATGGCCATTCTGACCTGTGTGAGATGATATCTCATTGTAGTTTTGATTTGCATTTCTCTAATGATTAATGATGTTGAGCATTCTTTCATGTGTTTGTTGGCAATCTGTATGTCTTCTTTGGAGAAATGTCTGTTTAGGTCTTCTGCCCATTTTTGGATTGGGTTGTTTGTTTTTTTGTTATTGAGCAGCATGAGCTGCTTGTAAATTTTGGAGGTTAATCCTTACAGCCACTATGGAGAACAGTATGGAGGTTCCCTAAAAAACTAAAAATAGAATTACCATACGACCCAGCAATCCCACTACTGGGCATATACCCTGAGAAAACCATAATTCAAAAAGAGTCATGTACCAAAATGTTCATTGAAGCTCTATTTACAATAGCCAGGACATGGAAGTAACCTAAGTGTCAGTCAACAGATGAATGGATAAAGAAGATGTGGCACATATATACAATGGAATATTACTCAGCCATAAAAAGAAACGAAACTGAGTTATTTGTAGTGAGGTGGATGGACCTAGAGTCTGTCATACATAGTGAAGTAAGTCAGAAAGGGAAAAACAAATACCATATGCTAACACATATATATGGAATCTAAGGGAAAAAAAAAAGATCATGAAGAACCTAAGGGTAAGACAGGAGTAAAGACACAGACCTACTAGAGAATGGACTTGAGGATATGGGGAGGGGGAAGGGTAAGCTGTGACAAAGCGAGAGAGTGGCATGGACATATATATACTACCAAATGTAAAATAGATAGCTAGTGGGAAACAGCCGCATAGCACAGGGAGATCAGCTCTGTGGTTTGTGAGCACCTAGAGGGGTGGGATAGGGAGGGTGGGAGAGAGGGAGACGCAAGAGGGAAGAGATATGGGAACATACATATATGTATAACTGATTCACTTTGTTATAAATCAGAAACTAACACACCATTGTAAAGCAAGTATACTCCAATAAAGATGTTAAAAAATAAATGCCTTTGATGGACTTATTAGTAGAAAGGACACGACTGAGGAAAAAATCTCTGAGCTTGAGATTCTCCAAAACAAGAGAAATCTCCAAAACTGAAAAGCAAAGAGAACAAAAACTGGGAAAAACAGAACAGGATATCTAGGAACTGTGGGACAACTACAAAAGGTATAACATATGCATAATGAGAATACCTGGAGATGAAAAAGAGAAAGAAACAATAAATATTTGAAAGAATAATGACTGAGAATTTCTCCGAATGAATATCAGAAAACAAACCCCAGATTCAGGAATTTCAGAGGATACCAAGAAGAAAAATGCCCCCCGAGACTACACCTCCGCATATCATATTCAAACTACAGGAAAGTAAAGAAAAAATCTTACAAGAAGGAAAAACATACCTTATTTGCATAGAAGCAAAAATAAAAATTAGATCCAACTTCTCCTCAGAAACCAAGCAAGAAGAGAATGGAATGAAACATTTAAAATGTTGAGAACAGAAAGCCACCAATCTAGAATTCTGTGCCCTGTAAAATTATCCTTCAAAAGTGAAGGAGAAATAGGCTTTCTCAAAAAAACAAAAATTGAGGGAATTTGTTGCCAGGAGACATGCCTTGCAAGAAATGTTAAAAGAAGTTCTTTAGTGAGAATAAGTAATACAGGTCAGAAACTTAAACCTATATATCATATACATATGTTTATGTAGGTTATAAGTGAAATGAGCAATAATACAAAAGATGAAAGAAAGGAATAAGGATTATTTTGTTGTTATAAGGTACTTACTATGCCACTCACTGTAAAATTGCATCGTGTTGTTTGAAAATGGACTTGGATTAGTTGTAAGTGCATATTGCAAACTCAAAGGCAACCACTAAAAAAAAAGTTTTTTAAAAAAGGTATAACTGATGGTCTAGGAAAGGAAATTAAAAATTTAAAAGGCAGAAGTAGAGTGTAAGACAAAAAAAGGAACAAAGAATAAGGGCTACAAATAGAAAATAATAGCAAATATGACAGATACTAATCCAAATACATCAATAATCAATATGAATGACTGATCTAAATGCCTCAATCAAAAGAGACAGATTGTCAAGAGTGAATCAAAAAATAAGACCAAAGGTTATGTTGTCTACAAAAAGCCCACTTTAAATATAAAGACATATAAATATTAAAAGTAAATGGATAGAGAAAGCTATACCACGCTAACACTAATCGAAAGAAAGCAAGAGTAGCTATATTAATTTCAGACAGAGCAGACTTCAAAGCAAGAAAAGTTATCAAGGATAAAGAGGGACATTACATAATAATAAAGGAGCCAATTTTCCAAGAAGACATAGCAATCCTTAACATTTATGCTTCTAACAAAGTGAAAATTACATGAGGCAAAAACTGATAGAACTGCAAGGAGAAATAGATGAATCCACTATTATAGTTGTATACTTCAACACCTCTCTATCCAAAATGGATAGATCCAGAAGGCAAACAATCAGCAACGACATAGTTGAACTCAACAGCATCAATCATCTAGATATAATGGCATTTATGGACTATTTCATCCAACAACAGAGTAGACATTTTTCTCAAGTTCACATGGAACATTCATGAAGATAGATGACATTTCAAGCCATGAAGCACATCTTAACAAATTTTTAAAAATAGAAATCATATACTTTCTTGCTTTCAGGCCACAATGGAATTAAATTAGAAATGTCAATAATATAAAGATATCTAAAAAATCCTAAAATACGTGGAGTCTAAATGACACACTTATAAATAACAAATGTATCAAGAAATCTCAAGACAAATTGAAAATATTTTGAAACATGACTTATGAAAATGTGTGGAATATCTCAAAAGCAGTGCTTAGAGGAAATTTATAGCATTGAATGCATATATTAGAAAAAAAGAAAGATCTTGCTTTTGATTTAATTTGCTCTTCTTTTTCTAGTTTCCTAGAAGGAGAAGAAAAGAAGTAATGAATATTAAAGCAGAAATTAATACAATTGAAAACAGAAGATCAAAAAGCCAGATCTTTGAAAGAATCAGTAAAATTGATAAGCTTCTAGCCAGACTAAACAAGCAAAAGCTAGAGAGAGAGGACACAGATTACTAGTGTGAGAAATGAAAGAGGTGATCACTGCAGACCCCATAGATATAAAAATGATAAAAGAAATACTATGAACAATATTGCCCACAAGTTTAAGAACCTTGATGAAATGGACCAATTCCTTGAAAGATGCAGTCTGCTAAAACTCACACACACACACACACACACACACACACACACACACACACACACACACAAATTGACAATTTGAATAGGCATATATCTATTAAAGAAATAGAATCAATAATTAATAAACTTCCAAAACAAAACACCAAGACCAGATGAGTTCACTGTTGAATTCTATCAAATATTGAAGAAAAAAATTATACCAGTTCCTTATCCCTTTCAGAAGACAGAAACAGAGGGAATGATTCTTAACCCATTCTATGTGGTCAGTATTACCCTAATACCAAAATCAGATAAGGACATTATAAGAAAAGGAACCACACACCAATATCTCTCATGAAAATGAATACAAATATCCTCAATAAAATATTAGCAAATCAAATCCATCAATGAATAAAAAGAATTATACATCATGAACAAGTGGGATTTATTCCAGGTATGAAAGACTGGAATTGACAAAAATCAGTTAATGTCACAACACTGTAAATCATCTATACTTCAATTTTTAAAAATCAATTAATGTAATCCATCACATCAACAAGCTAAAGGAGAAAAGTCACATGATCATATTAACAGGTGCAGAAAAAGCATTTGACAAAATCCAGCATTCATGGTAAAAACTCTAAGTAAACTAAGAATAGAAGGCGGCTACTTCATCTTGAGAGAGTGTATCTATTAAAAACCTACTATCATCCATAATGGTGAAAAACTAGAAGCTTTCCTGCCAGGATCAGGAACAAGGCAAGGATGTCCCCTCTCAATACTCCTTTCCTGTCACACTAGAAATCCTACCTAATGCAATAAGACAAAAATAATAATAAAAGATATTTATTGAGAAAAAAGAAAACTGTCCTTGTTCACAGATAACCAGGTTATCTATGTAGAAAATCCAAAAGAATCAACAAAAAAACTTCTGGAACTAATAAGCAAGTATAGCAAGGCTTCAGAATAGAAGGTTGATATACAAAAGTCAGTTGCTTTTCTATATATAGCAATGAACAAATGGAATTTGAAATTATAAACACAATACCATTTACATCAGCACCCCCAAAGTGAAATACTTACATATCAATCTAACAAAATATGTACAAGATTCACATAAGGAAAACTACAAAACTGATGAAAGAAATCAAAGTGGAGCTAAATAAAAGGAGAAATATTCCATATTCATAGATAGGAAGACTCAGTACTGTAAAGGTGTCAGTTCTTCCAACAAAATATTTTAATTTAGATTTTTACACATAGTTTTATTTAAAACAAGTATGATAGGGGATCAATATAAGAATTTTAAGCATAATATATGTTAATATGAAACTCTATAGGGGAAGTGGAATAAAATTTAGAGCTAAAGGGTCCCTGGCTGCAGGCTCCTGGGCATCCCAGGTCTAGTGCCTATGCACTGGTGGGCAGGGCCATGTTCAGGGGTGAATGTGGGATCAGGGGGTCTTGTTAGGTGGGGCTGTGTCCCCTCCCATTTAGTTGCATGGCTTGTGGCATCCCATTATTGGTGCCTACAAACTGGTGGGCAGGGACAGGGCTGGGTTGAGACTACAAGACTAGAGGGAAGATTCCAGAATGATGCTTCCCAGCATCAGTGCCCACATGGTAGAACAAGTTTCTCCAAATTGCTGTCACCAGTGTATATGTCCCCTGGGTGAGCTCCAGTTGCCTCCTGCCTCTCTGCAAGACTTTCCAAGATCAGCGGGTAGGTCTGACCCAGGCTCCTTTCCTTTTTCTTTTATACATTCTTTTCCATCATGGTTTATCCCAGGAGATTGGATATAGTTCCCTGTGTTATACAGTAGGACCTTTTGGTTTATCCATTCTAAATGTAATAGTTTGCATCTACTAACCCCGAACTCCAACTCCCAGTCCATCCCTCTCCCTCCCCACCTCCCCCCCGCTTGGCAACCATGTGTCTGTTCTCTATGTCTGTGAGTCTGTTTCTGTTTTATAGATAGATTCATTTGTGCCATATTTTAGATTCCACATATAAGTGATATCATATGATATTTGTCTTTCTCTGACTTCACTTAGTATGGTAATCTCTAGTTGCATCCATGTTGCTGCAAATAACATTATTTTGTTCTTTTTTATGGCTGAGTAAATTCCGTTGTATATATGTACCACATTTTCTTTATCCATTCATCTGTCAATGGACATTTAGGTTGTTGCCATGTCTTGGCTATTGTGAATAGTGCTGCTATGAACATAGGAGTGCATGTACCTTTTTGAATTATAATTTTATCCAGGTATATGCCCAGGAGTGGGATTGCTGGATCATATGGTAGTTATATTTTTACTTTTCTGAGGAACCTCCATACTGTTTTCCACAGTGGCTGCAACAACTTACGTTCCCACGAACAGTGTAGGAGGGCTCCCTTTTCTCCACACCCTCTCCAGCATTTGTTATTTGTAGACTTTTCAATGATGGCCATTCTGACTGGTGTGAGGTGATACTGCATTGTAGTTTTGATTTGCATATCTCTAATAATTAGTGAAGTTGAGCATCTCTTCATGTGCCTACTGGCCCAGGCTCCTTTTAAATTACTGCTTCTGCCTTGGGTCCTGGAACGTGTGAGATTCTGTATGCACCCTTTAACAGTGGAGTCTCTATTTCCCACGGTCCTCTTGGTCTCCTGAAAGTAAGCCCTGCTGGGCTTTGAAGATATGTGTTCTGGGGTCTTGTCTTCCCAACACAGGACTCCTAGGCTGGGGAGCCCAATGTGGGGCTCAGACCCCTCACTCCTTGGGGAGAACCTCTGCAATTGTAATTATTCTCCCATTTGTGGGTCACCCACCCAGGAGTGTTAGTCTTGACTATACCATGACTCCAACCCTCCTACCCATGTCATTGTGGTTCCTTTATGGTATCTTTAGTTGTAGAAGAACTTTTCTTGTAGGTTCCCGTTTTTTCATCAATAGTTGTTGTGTAAATAGTGATTTTGGTGTGCACATGAGAGGAGGTGAGCTCAGGGTCTTTCTACTCCACCATCTTGGGCACTCCCCTTGATTATCCAATTTTTAACGCATTTATTAATTCAGTGAATGTTTAGCAAACATCTAGAGTTCAAAAGTGAACAAGACATATGTCTTAGGTCCATGGGTAAGCACTAAAGGATTTTGTGAAAATAGATGACATGATACATGCAAAAAGCTTTGAGTTTCTAAGGAATAAAAGTTCTATATTTCTTGGATAAAAGGCAATTACTATTTTAGTAAGTGCCTGGCACATTAAGTGTCCTAGGCCCTTTATGTGCTTTATCACATTGATTACTCACTATAAACATGCATGGTACATATTATCCTTAAGCTATTACTATTTGCATTTTAAGGTAATAGTATACTTTCAAGTCTCTTGGATAAACATCCCAAAATGGGATTGCTGGATCGTATTTTTACTTTTTAATTATTTTTAATTTTTAAAGGAATTCCATACTTTTTTGTATAGCAGCTGCACCATTTTACATTCCCACCAACAGAGCACAAAGTTTCCAGTTTCTCCACAACCTCACCAACACTGGTTATTTTTTGTGAGGGGGAGGGTTTTTTTTTTTTTAATAATAGCCATCCTAAGAGCTGTGGGGTTATATCTCATTGTCGTTTTAATTTGCATTTCCCTGATGGTTAGTGATGTCGAGCGCTCTTTCATACACCTGATGACCATTTGTATGTCTTCTTTGGAGAAATACCTATCCAAGTCCTTTGCCCATTTTTAAATTGGGTTATTTGGTGTTCTGGGTTTGTTGTTTTTGTTTTTGTGATTGAGTTGCAATAGTTCCTTACGTTTTTTGGATATTAACCCCTTATGTTTTCTTCCATTCTGTAGGTTGCGGTTTTACTCCACTGATTGTTTCCTTTGCTGTGTAGAAGCTTTTAGGTTTCATGTAATCCCACTTGTCTGTTTTCGCTTTTATTGACTGTACTTTTGGTGTCAGATAGAAGAAATCACTGCAAAGACCTGGAGGTGGTTTAATTTCGGAAATAAGGTGAACTTGCCTAAAACTGGGAGTGAGGAGCACGCTGTCCTTCTTTCCTCCTCTGCTCCTGTTGCTTTTGTGTTTGCTGTCGACCCAGATTGTGGAGACATTTGTTTTTCCATTGGCTATATTAGAAGAGGTTTCAGTGTCCAGTCATTACCTTCATGAGTGATACATACCGGGCATCCATTTTCCAGGTACAAGTACAGATTTTAAGAGGTGGTATTGTTCTATCTCTGGCAGCAGTAGCAACACCTTCCTACTGTAGGCTATCCTGACTGTAGCAATAGTGGTTTGGGCTGAAAACACCAGCTTCCTGATCACAGAAAAGGCAGCAACACTTTTTTTTTTTAAGTAGTCATTCCTTGTTTATTGCAGCAAATGTTAGCAACATGCCTTAACTTAATAGCATTCATCACAATCAAACATTTTGTTGCATACCCAGTAATATAACTATGCACATTTGGTAGGGAGTGAGAGGGAATCAAGCCTGTGCAGTTTCATGTTGGTCAGGCTTGTGCCTAGTTTCAATAATGGCAAAAATAAAATTCCTTTCTTCATGTGTTCTACAGATATTGAGCGCTATGTTCCAGGTGCTGACGTTAAGGAAATAAATAAGATTTATTCACTATCTGTGAGGAATTTGAGATATATAAAACAAATAGGGGGCTTCCCTGGTGGTGCAGTGGTTGAGAGTCCACCTGCCAATGCAGGGTGCCCCGGTCCGGGAGGATCCCACTTGCCACGGAGCGGCTGGGCCCGTGAGCCATGGCTGCTGAGCCTGCACGTCCGGAGACTGTGCTCCGCAATGGGAGAGGCCACAGCAGTGAGAGGCCCGCGTACCGCAAAAAAAAAAAACCACAAATAGGTAATTACAGTATAAAGGGATAATTGCTAAAATAGAGTTTTGCTTCCTAAGCCAAAGCCAAAGCTACAAACCACTATGCGTTACCTTGCCACATAGCCCCAAAAGAGGTTACACACAGGATAGAGCTGGCAAAAGAAGAGGAAGGTAGGAGAGCATTCCTCTGTACTGATAGGGTAAGAAGGTTTAAAATACTGTTATAACAGTAAGGCAGCAACACTTCTAAAAGCCGAGTTTTGTGTGGGGCTTTGGGATTCTTTCATAAAAGCACAACATAGACTTCGTTGCTTTATCCCACCCAACAATTCTTAAGCCATTTGATACCCTAGAATAAAATTCTTCCTACATAAATTTTCAGCCAGAGTAGATTCTAGCTATATAGCTAGAGTAGAATATTTTTTCCACAACTGAATGTCAAGCAGTACAGCCATTAACGTTGTTACCTGGATTATAAATATCCTTTTTTCTTTTTCTTTTTTTTTTTTTTTTTTACAGTGGAACAAAATGGTGGGGGAAGGGAGCAAAGGATTCATCTCTGGTCCATAGGAGTTCTAGTTGTATATGACCTCCACACTTCTACCAGTCGTGCATGACTCTCTCTATTCCCATATACATCACTATACCCTCCACAGGGTGCCCAGGGGAGACAGCTGGTGGCAAGGCCCTCGTGGAGATAAATCTACACATAATAATGGAGAAGTTGTAGAACAGCTATGCTGACTATATTTAGACCTCACGAAGCACAACAGAAGCATTTAAATTGAAGCTATGAAACCAAAGTCGAAAAGCTGTTTGTTCTAATGTAGTCATTTCATCCAGATATACCACCTGCACATACCCAAGAGGTTCTTCGTGTGTTAGGGATTTTGTGTTTAAACTGTCTGTGGGGTGGGCATGGATGTAGATTGTAGTAGTAGCAGTGGATCGTGGGAAGGAGTGGGAGACAGGGCTGGGGGGAGAAGGGACCTGTTAGATAACGGGCCTTGCTGTGCCTCCAGCTTCTCTTAGGTGGCCTTTATTCTTGCCTTCATCTCTTCATCCCAGCTCCCCCTTTTCCTTCCTCTTTTCTCCCCTGTATGCCTGTCTTCACTTCAGATTATACTTCAGCCCCACAGCTCCTTTCTCCCTCTCCACCCCCCATCTTTATCTCTTTTTATTTTCTTCTCAGTCTAAAGAAAAAGGCAAAACAAGCAATACAAAAACGTTCCTGCAAAGGACAAAAGAAGCTCCTACTCTACATATGATATCTGATTCTCTTTCCTCCTATTACATTTAATTATTTTACATCTAAAAATAAATGACACAAATGAAGGTAAAGAAAAAGGAGAAGCATAAATGAGCAAAAGAGAAAGCGGTATTTAAACGGTCTCTACTACTTGCCTCTATAACTAGATGAGAGTACTTGTTTAATTATTGTTATTATTCAAAGTGCACACAGGCTCATTTGGCAGTATTTATTTCATTCCTACTCTGTGTCCACTCTGACAATGGGTTAGAAACTAGATAGAAAGTGATAAATAAGATCCAGTCTCTGCCCTTAATCAGCTATTAAGACAAACATACTAACATAATTATGCTTAAATGTGATAAATCAATACTCCAGGTGGAGCCAGAGATCTGAGTCATCTTTAATTCTTCTTGAATCCTTGAACCTTGGAACACTTGAACCTCCCCCATTTCCCCATTTCTCGATAAATAATTCCTTCATTATATTTTCTTGAACCTTCTGAGTAGAGATCATTAGGCTATGATGCTAATTCATATTATCTCCCTGTTTCCACTCTTGTCCCCCTTTAATCCTTTCTTCACACCGTAGCCCAAGTGATTGTTCTTAAAATAGAAATGCAATCACATCACTCTCCCCAGTTAAAACCCTCCAGTGATTTCCCATCACACTTTTCTTTTTTACATCTTTATCGGAGTATAATTGCTTTACAATGGTGTGTTAGTTTCTGCTTTATAACAAAGTGAATCAGTTATACATATACATATGTTCCCATATCTCTTCCCTCTTGTGTCACCGTGGCCCATAAAGCCCTATAATCCTGGCCTCCCCGATTTCTCATTTCTCAGACCCTATTACTGTTACCTTTGGTTCCTTTAACATGCTGATTTCATTCCCCACCTTGAGGCCTTTGAGTGGCTGCTTCTTCCTTATGGAATGTTCTTCCTCATAATCTTCACATGGCTGGTTCCTTCTTATCGTTCAGATCTCATCTTAAGTGTCATCTCTTCAGTGAGGTCTTCCCAGGACACACCTGATATAAAATGACCTCTCAATAAACCTGCTTCAGTCTTCTATATACAATTGTCACTTTTTCGATATTCCTTTTGCTTATTCGTTTGCTTATTGGCACTGCCCTTCGACCATTAAATTATAAGCTGTATCTGGTGGTCTAAAACACAAAAATTGGTTTATAGCATCCAATTTGAAAGGCACTTAGTGGCTCAGAGAATTGACAGAAAGCTGGAGGAGCGGGTTGGGAAATTAGGCTGGAACCCAGAGGCCAAGAACACTAAGCATCAGGAATAAGGATACAGGCCATCACCACCAGACACAGCTATACAACAGTTCTGCCCCTGGACACCATCGCAGAACCTGGCAATCACTGCCACTAGATGCATCCATAGCTAATGGATAGTGACATTGGGTACCTCAGCTGCTCCACCACAAATAATTTAGGTCTCTTATCATTCAGCTGAGAAAACAAAGGCGTCTTCAGGCGGATACAACTATGTATGATATGGTGGATAAAACACTGGATTTGGACTCTCTTACTTACAGCTCTGACTGAGAATATAACCTGGACAGGTCAGCCTCTTCGGATATAGAACAGGGGGCACAAGGGTGTAGTTTTGGAAAAACAAATGCTGATGCCCATCAAAGTACTTTTGCTCTTTGGCTACTACTTTTGTCATTTATGTAATTGAAAAGTCGATATCTTCAACCCGGGTGAGTAAACTTCCATCATAAGTCGATATCAATTTGGTTATACTACTACCTGAAATCTAAAACCCTAGTTTGCATATTAGATTATAGAATGAAAAAGAGAGATTGTAAAGTTATTAATTAACATAAGACAGCTGCTTCAGTCCCCACTCCCAGAGCTGGTCAAGAGGCAAAAATTGCCTTCTGCCACTACACAGTCCATGTTTCTTTTACCCTCTGCAAGCCCTTCAGCTGCAAAAGGAGTTTTACATGAAAGGGTAACCTTTAGGATCCAAGTACTTGGTGGTTTTGTCGCTCGGGGTTGTTGCTATTTTCCATTGAGCCGAACTGCCAACAGAGGAAAGCTAACAGGCGTTTGAGGGAATCGCCAGGGTTCTAAACATAGTCCTTTTGAAAGATGAGAAGTCATGTTAAATCCTGGGGAATCCTGGAATGTTCACTCCAGGAAGAGAAAGAAGCCCTTCTAAGAGGTCTATGTACTTATCTTTCCATATCCTCAATTTTCCGATTGTGTCTCCAAGTGCCTGATCACCTGGTCAGCCCATTAGCTCCTGCCCACAAGTCAGTTTGGATCTATGATGCAGGCACTGTCTTCCCAGATAAAGTGAGCAATCGGTCTCGCCTAGTTATGCCTACTGGCTTGATGTATATACACTTTCACCACTGTCTTTTGGAGCCTCCCTTAAGTGCAGCTGTAGTGCAACAGCATTCACCCCTGCCTGGTGCCAGTATCCCAGGCAGGTGTATCAGTAAGTCAGGCCCACGTGTTCTTCCTCCCTCATGAGCTAGTCCTGGGAATTCTCTGTGAGGCTAAAAATATGCGCTGAGAGAGAGGCAGTAAAGCAATAGAAACAGATGAGTCTGAACCATCCGCTTTTGCAGCTTCCTTGTGCATCTGGACCTCCTCAGATCCAGTATCTATGAGCAGTTCCCGCTTTACAATAGAATCTTGCTGATCCCTTTCAGTTTTTATGATTCAGCAATTCACATAACACTGGTTAATAACGTAGTAATGTGCAGTTCTCAGGCATAGTTGCGTCGTGTTGCGTGGTCAGACTTCGGCCTCTACCTGAGCCCAGTACCAAGCATATGAAGCGGGAAATAGTATCACGCTTTGCAGAGGTGGAGAAATTTGCACAAAGTTACATGTCTAGTTTAAGTGGCAGAGCTAGGATGCAAAGCCAGAGTCCACACTCTTGGTGCAGTATATGATCTCGTAGTAGTTTAATTTGGACTTTGAAAGGTGGCTGAAGTTTGGGCATTAGTATCAGCTTAACATTTATTATTTACATCATCAATAAGTCCCAGGAAAGGTACTAAATGCTTTTCATTTATTGTCTCATTTAATGCATACAAATCCCCTATGAAGCAGGTACTATTATCGTTACAGTTAACCCTTGAACAAAGCAAGGGTTAGGGGCACCCACCCTCCCCTTAGTGGAAAATCCACATAAAACCTTATGGTCAGTCCTCCGTATCCACAGTTCTGTGTCCAGGAATTCAACCAACCTCAGACTGTGTAGTGTTGTAGTACGTATTTAGTGAAAAAAAAATCCACATGTAAGTGAACCCATGCAGTTCAAACGGTGTTCTCCAAGGGTCAACGGTACCTTCTTACGCATGAGGATATTACAATTTAGGTTGAGTAATTTTCTCATATCACACAGCGAGGTAATGGTAAAACAAAGATTTCAACCCATGCAGTCTGACACTCCAGATCAACATGATAAACTCTGACAGACAAAGTAGAGTAGGAGAGCATTCAGACAGAAAGACTGCGTAATAGCAGGATGGAGCTAGAGAATTAGGTTGAGTCAGAGCTACTGAATTAGGAATTACCACCTACAGGGGAACCTCTAGGTAAAACCAGTACAATTAATCTGTTTAAGGTCAAAGTTCATGCCCAATTCTCTCACTACTCTTTGGTTATAGTAGGTCCAGGGTAGTCCAGTAGCAGCTGTGAGAAGTGAACAGGACTGAGACAAACACCTTCTGCTGTGAGATGACAGCTCTATGTGTATGGGAGGTATGCTCTAGATAAGAAGGGATGGTGACATCACCTTTAGCAAATAGTTCCAGACTTAATGGAGCTGGCCACCCATTTGGGATATAATAGCTATTCTTCCTGGTCAATTGTACCATTTTTGACATTGAGACTCAAGGTCCTCCTTTTATAGAACTTAACGGTGCTTGACCACCTGATCATTTCTGGCTCAAGAATCTTTTGAGCTTCAAATTCTTCCCCGCTTAACCTATAAAACCCACTGATCTTTCTACCCACTCTATGCCTCTTTGAACTTGACCTCTCACTGGCTGTCTGCAACATTGATCCACCAGACCCCTTCTGGTCCTTATTTCTCCTGGTTGATCTCAAACTGCTGGCATTATTTTTGGATATTAATTATCGTGGAAGTAATACAACAGTCTGGAGAAGGAAAACATGTAATACGAGGAGGTCAGATGGGAAATTACTGTCGCTGTTCACATGCAAGGTAAGAGCTGCAACTAGAATGAAAGCATCAACAGGAAGCTGCTAAAGACTTTTTAAAGAAGGAACATTGTCAACTGACTAATGGATAGAGGTGAGAAGAAATAGGAAGAATTCAGGGGTGAATTTGCAGTTTTGTGTCAGGGTAAGCTGGAGAATGGTACCACTGAAATGTTAGGTTGGAAGGATGGGGATTCAGCTGTAGACATCTGAGCTTTAATGTGGTCGTTGAACAGCTAAATGTTCACTGGTCAGTTGGGAATAGAGACCCTGAGCCCAGGAGCGAGCTCAGAGCTGGTAGTTGAGTGGGAAGTGTTCACCTAGTGAAGGTCAGAGAAGCAAGGAGAATGAAAGAGCTCTTCGAGGAAAAAAATATTTTACTGTGTAGATTCCCTTTGTGTGTCCAGTAGATAAAATGCCAGCACAGTAGGCCTCACTCTCTTTCTCTCAATTGGTTTCTTTCACTTTTGAGGCTCAGATAAGCTTGTGTGAAAAAAAAAAAGCAACAATTGTTGACAGAGATAGTGAGTGTAAGAAAAAGAATAATACTTCCCCTAAAAAATATTTTTTCCAGAACACCTCAATCCTAAATCTTATTAAAGCACATTTCCACTTTCTGTTATGATAATGATAGCATGAAAAGCCTCTCATTTTTAATCCTCTTGTTTTTACAATGACCTTGGTTATATATTATGGTAACAGAATGGAGTGATCTAGTTATTCAACCACTTATTCTGGAATGATTACTGTATACATGGATTAATAATTTTTAAAGAACTATAAAATCTCAAACTCTTATGTATGAGAAAGTATAAGGCATACCATTTAATTTCCCTTTGGTAATTCAGAAGGCACATAGGGAATCTGAATATATCAGGATCATCACTGAGACCATAAATTTTCATTGGACTAGGAATGGGTCGTCAAAGCATAGCATTCACTGGATTTACTGATATTAAAAATTCTAGGCCATCATTTATTCTCTACCTGATTAAAGGAGACAGATGAGTCTGGCCAGAATAATTTCCTGAGTAGGAACAATAATAAATCCTCTAGAAATGAAATGCATTTATAATGAAGTTAGCTTTCACTGTAACAAAGATTTATTTAATACGGTCATTAGAATGCTGTCACTTTAAAATTTCATCTTCAGTACCACATTAAAACAATTAAACACAAAAAACCTTAGCAGAAGTCTGTGGTTAATTTGATTGACGCGCACTATCTTTTTTTTTTTTACACCTTTATCGGAGTATAATTGCTTTACAATGTTGTGTTAGTTTCTGCTGTATAACTTAGTGAATCAGCTATGTGTATACATATATCCCCATATTCCCTCCCTCTTGAGCCTCCCTCCCACCCTCCCTATCCCACCCCGCTAAGCGGTCAGAAAGCACCAAGCTGATCTCCCTGTGCTATGCAGCTGCTTCCCACTAGCTATCTATTTTACATTTGGTAGTGTATATATGTCCATGCCACTCTCTCACTTTGTCTCAGCTTACCCTTCCCCCTCCTTGTGTCCTCAAGTCCATTCTCTACATCTGCATCTTTATTCCTGTCCTGCCCCTAGGTTCATGAGAACCATTTTTTTTTGATTCCATATATATGTGTTAGCATACAGTATTTATTTTTCTCTTTCTGACTGACTTCACTCAGTATGACAGACTCTAGGTTCATCCAACTCACTACGAATAACTCAATTTCATTTCTTTATGTGGCTGAGTGATATTCCGTTGTATATATGTGCCACATCTTCTTTATCCATTCATCTGTCAGTGGACACATAGGTTGCTTCCACGTCCTGGCTATTGTAAACAGAGCTGCAATGAACGTTGTGGTACATGACTCTTTTTGAATTATGGTTTTCTCAGGGTACATGCCCAGTAGTGGGATTTCCGGGTCATATGGTAGTTCTATTTTTAGTTTTTTAAGGAACCTCCATACTCTTCTCCATAGTGGCTGTATCAATTTACATTCCCACCAACTGTGCAAGAGGGTTCCCTTTTCTCCGCACCCTCTCCAGCATTTATTGTTTGTAGATTTTTTGATGATGGCCATTCTGACTGGTGTGAGGTGATACCTCATTGTGGTTTTGATTTGCGTTTCTCTAATGATTAGTGATGTTGAGCATCCTTTCATGTGTTTGTTAGCAATCTGTATATCTTCTTTGGAGAAGTGTCTGTTTAGGTCTTCTGCCCATTTTTGGATTGGGTTGTTTGTCGGAAGGAGGAACAAATAGAGCAGGACTTCTGTGCTTTGTTCCTATTTCCTTCAGCATTTCTTCAGTGGTAGCAGTTGCTCTCGTTTCTGGCTTCCTTTGGCACTACCAGAATCAACCCCGTCGTGGCCCCTCAGAGTTACTAGTGGCTGCCACACTGGTGGTGCCCCTCTTCGAAGGTCTGATCAGCTCCTCTTGGTCTCTGCTCTGAGCTGCAAGCTAACTCCCACTGGACCCATTTTTTCCCTGGCTCCAGGAGGCAATGGTGGAAGGGCTTCTTCCCGGGGACATTACCTCTGGCTTACGTCAGAATCCCCTAGTTGTATTAAATCCCCTCTGTTTGAAATATCGAACACAAGTTTCTGTTTTCTGAACTGGCGTTTGGCTAATAGAGTGATAATGACTATAACCTTGGCATAGACCAAGCCACATAGCTGGCAGAAGCCGGGGATGTTTTTCATCCTTCAGCAGACATGTATTGAACATCTATGAATAGACAGGCCCCGTACTCGGCTTGGAGAAAAGAAGCTAAGAAATATGCCGTCCCTGCTATCTGGGCAATAAAGAAAAGGCCTATCAAGAGCCAACTGCAGATGGGTTAAGTACCTGCAAAATTGCTTTTTAAGGCAGCGTCTCACTTGGCAACCCACAGATCAGTGTCAAGGGGTACACTGTATTATGTTTCTCTTTACTGGTTTTAATTGTTTGGGGCACATGTCCTATTTCTTTAGTTTGTTTTTTAAATTGGAAATATATTCATCTTGACATACATCCTTTCATTCTTACCAAAACACAAGCAATTAAAATATTTTATAATCGCCAAACCATTGGCGAAAGTGGGAAGAGGTTAGAAAATATATGTTCTTGTTCTTTGTTCAAACATCTTTGTTACAACTTGGGGAAATAAGCCAGATTTATATATTAAGAAAAGGGTGGAGAGTGAGGGTAAGATAGAAGCTAGAAACCAGTCATGATAAATGTTTAAATTTTCACAAAATCCTTTACAATTGACTTGAGACTTCATAGGTTAAATAGTGGAGAATTTGCAAAAAAAAAAAAAATTTTTTTTAAGTCTCCTGGTTTAATAAGAGTGAGTGTTTGAAGTAAAATTCCAAATTTTCTCCTATGCCTGAATATGTGTGGTGAGACAAGGAAAGGACCTTATTTAGTCACTGTCTTAAATTCTGATCTTGTTTGTTTTGAGACCAGTAACTAATGGCCTCTTCTTTTTTTTCTTCTGTCAGGGAGTGGCCCTGCTGAGGCCATATGTAGGACACTTGCTCTCAAGTGCCAGCAGCTGAACTCAGGCTAACGAAAGCAAAAAGGAGGATGTATGATAAGAATGTTGGAATCTCACCAACACATTGGGTTTCAGGAATATTAGAACCCGGGTCTTGAATTTCTTTAGGACCCTATATTTTCTCTCTTTCCTACATATCAATGTCATTTTTTTTCTCTCCTTGTTTTTTCTAACAAAAACTTCCAAGTTTTATAGTGTCCAGCTTCAGCCACCAGAAAGACATTGATGTGTTCTGTTCCCAAGTTCAAAACTATGAGGGAAGAATCTCAGGTTTTAAACCAGCTTGTGGCTTATCAGGTGTCACCAGGAGATGGGGTCATTTAAGAATAATTATAGAGCTCAGCTAATAGGGACGGTTAGTTATTATGCCTAAAGACATCAGGAAATGGTAACAAAGGTACATTTCACCCAAGCATTTAGGGATGAGCGTGAGTTTGCCACTAAGCATCCCGACTGAAGGAACCACCTCTTGCCAAAGTGCTGAGGCCTAGAAGGGTCTGGAGTATCCACAGAGTTGTTTTCAATGTGATCAGAGCATAGGTTGCCTGAAATGGTGCACAGAGGTTGGAGGCTAGTTTTCAAAAGGTTTTATGTGCTGTCAAGACCCTCATATGCTGTATTAGAGATTAAACTCAGTCTACAAACAACAGGGAGATAAAAGAGGTTTCAGATGAAAGGCTCTCTCAATAGTCTCCAGATTCTAGCCTAAGACTGATTCTTAGCTGGGGGCAGTTGTGTCCCCCAAGAAGACATTTGGCTGTATCTGGAGATGTTTTGTATTACATTACTTGGGGAGTGTTCCTGGCAGTACGCCAGGGTTGCTGCTAAACGTCCTACAATGCACAAGAAAGCTGCCACAAGGAAGAATTACCCAGTCCATAGTGCTGAGACTGAGACACCCCTGGTCTGAGATCGTGGCTGGGGGACTGTAACGCGTTTGTAAAGATGCTTTCAAAGCGAGTCGGATGTAGGAGTAACACAATGAGAAGGGTCCACCGTGACTCTGAGGTAGCTGTCCCAGGAGCTTAGGTGGCTATTGAAGCAGTTAACTGAGAACAAGTGAAGCAGGGCTTTGTGGAGATGCTAATGACGCATTCGGACAGGTTCCTGTCTGTCAACTGAAAAAAACCCCACAGCCTAATAGTTGAGAATAAGTGTTTTATGTGGTGGACTTACTGAGGACTACGGCCCAGAATACAGCCTTTCAGGTAGCTCTGAGGGACTGTTCCAAAGAGGCAAGAGAAAACCCGGAATACACAGGACCTTTAGCTTGAAAAAACAAACAAACATGTAGTTGAACATCAAAAATTACTGCTAATCACAGAAAAACTAGACATTTCAAGTTAATGATTTTAGTGTTTTTCTGTGTATGGGAAAATGCAAGAGTTGGGGCTTTTTGAAATTATTCCTTTGATATGCTCCTTAACTAGGACCTGTTTTTCTCCATCCTGAATTCCCCGTGCCGCAAGGGGAAGGCTGTCCCAAGGCTGCAATGGCTGATGGCTTTAGGGTCAGCATTCTTTGCTTACTGAAATGGCAGGTGACATTCTTTGTCCACATGTCCCATTGCTATGATGCACCTGCCAGCAAAGTGAAGGTAGATCATCAGCCAAAGGGGAAATTGCATGCTATTTGATTATATATCACCTCTTGCTGCGGTCACGTAGGGAAACAAAAACTGTTAGTTCTTCAACCTCTACATCAGAATAATAGTAGTGAATGAAGCCCACACAGTGTTTTATTAATTTATTTTTTATTGACGTATAGTTGAACTACAGTGCTGTGTTACTGCTGTATAGCAAAGTGACTCAGTTAAACATATGTATACATTCTTTTTCATATTCTTTTCCATTATGGTTTATCACAGGATATTGACTATAGTTCCCTGTGCTACACAGTAGGACCTTGTTGTTTATCCATTCTGTATATACCAGTTTGCATCTGCTAATCCCAAACTCCCAGTCCAACCCTCTCCCACTCCAACCCTCTCCCACTCCCTCCCCCTTGGCAACCACCAGTATTCTCTATGTCCCTGATTCTGTTTCATAGACAGGTTCATTTGTGTCATCTTTTAGATTCCACACATAAGCAATATCATGGTATTTGTCTTCCTCTTTCTGATTTACTTCACTTAGTTTGATAATCTCTAGTCACATCCACGTTGCTGCAAATGGCATTATTTCATTCTTTTTTATGGCTTAGTAGTATTCCATTGTGTGTGTGTGTGTACACACCACATCTTCTTTATCCATTCATCTGTCAGTGGACATTTAGGCTGCTTCCATTGTAAATAGTGCTGTTTACAATTTAGTGGCTATTGTAAATAGTGCTGCTATGAATATAGGGGTACATGTATCTATTTGAATTGTAGATTTGTCTGGATATATATGCCCAGGAGTGGGATTGCTGGATCCTATGGTAGTTCTATTTTTAGTTTTCTGAGGAACCTCCATACTGTTTTCCACAGTGGCTGTACCAACTTACATTCGCACCAACAGTGTAGGAGGGTTCCCTCTTCTCCACACCCTCTCCAGCATTTGTTATTTGTAGACTTTTTAATGATGGCAGTTCTGACCAATGTGAAGTGTTACCTCCTTGTAGTTTTGATTTGCATTTCTCTAATAATTAGTGATGTTGAGCATCTTTTCATGTGCCTACTGGCCATCTGTATTTCTTTGGAGAAATGTCTCTTCAGGTCTTCTGCCCATTTTTCAATTGGGTTTGGTTTTTTGTTGTTGAGTTGTATGAGCTGTTCGTGAGCCCATAGAATATTGATCATCGTATGGCTAAATGAAATACTCTTAAGTGTTCCATTCAGGGAGACCAATATATATTTAAATTAATAGTGTTTATGCTGTTTCTGCTCACCTGGTTATTATTTCTTGGTTCCCAGACACTTTGAATAATCCCCAACCCCTTGACTGACCCCATCTGGGAACCTGGTAAATGCAGTCTTTAGGGGTCAACCCACTTGTGATGCAGGGCAGGGGAAAGGCAAGGAGTGGCCCCCCACAGCCGGGCAGGGTAGTTCACTCAGTATTTATTTAATCTGGACAACACTCTCAGTAAGGTATTATTACCCACTTTTACAGTCGAGGAAACTTAACTCATTAAGTGACTTGCCCAAATTCATAAGGCCCATCAGGGGCAAACCTGGAGATTTTACCAAAGTCCGTCCTGATCTAAAGCCCCCGCTGCTCTCTCAGCAGAGGGTTGAACATCATAGCTGGACTTCCCAGGCTGTAAATATTGAACAATTCCAAGGAAGACTGATATCCTCCTGGAAAACAAAATAGGGAAATGATTTAAGCCGCACAGAAACACTCCTGTAATGCAAGACTACAGTGCCCCAAAGAGCAGCTGTAGACCATGAACCTTCTTATTGAAAAAAACACAGGTCCTGGCCTGACTTCTTACATAAATCATTATTGTTCTGCTTAATGGGGCTGCCGTAAACCTAATAACCTGAAGGGTTTGCAAGCATTTTAATGAAAAATACATTGGCTTTTAGAGGAAACTAATTCAGCCCAGGAGGACAGAGTTTAGATACAGGGAGATTTATCCCTGGTAGTCAACAGTAGGTTCTGTTACCTGGGTGATGTTAACACATTAACACAGATGAGTTTATGCGATAAGCTGCTACCAGCAGAGAGCAGAACATGAAGACAAGTGGAGGGGGCACAGGAGAAGGGGTTTCTATGGAGGATGACAAGAGGTAAGGGAGAGAGGAGGGAAGGTGAGCTGTCTTACAGGGAGATAAAGGCAGAGGGGGGGAGGGAGGGAGACACAAGAGGGAAGAGATATGGGGATATATGTATAACTGATTCACTTTGTTATAAAGCAGAAACTAACAAAAAAAAGAATAATGGAATTGCTAGGGAAGTTTATTGGGTTTGTTGTTTGTTTAGCAGATTTCCTATGTACTGATTAATGTGTATTGCATGATCCTCTGGTTGTCAGTCTATGTTAGAAAGTTACCTTGTATGGGTTTATAAGGTTAAGTAATGTGGGCAACTCTTCTTCTTGGATGCTTGTAGAACAGGTGTTCACATATCCTGATCTCCATAACCCGATGGGTTAATAGGTCTCAGTCCATAGTTTCAACTCTCTTTCCTGGAGCCAAATGAAAGTTCTTTAAATTCCTGATTTACAATTTTTTTTTTTTTTTTTTTGTGGTACGCGGGCCTCTCACTGTTGTGGCCTCTCCCGTTGCGGAGCACAGGCTCCGGACGCACAGGCTCAGCGGCCATGGCTCACAGGCCCAGCTGCTCTGCGGCATGCGGGAGCTTCCCGGACTGGGGCACGAACCCGTGTCCCCTGCATCGGCAGGCGAACTGTCAACCACTGCGCCACCAGGGAAGCCCTGATTTACAATTTTTTTGTACTCTTTGTGTTAACCTTGGATTTTTTATTGCTTGCTTGTTTGGGTTGTAAAGACAAAACTGGGTTCAGAATTCTCCCGTGGGCTTTGTTTGACCACCTGTAATCTAGCATCAGGCCTAATTCCCACTCCACAGCTGAGCCATTGGAGAAACTTGCTCTTTTAGCCACAATGATTGCAAAGAGATGGGCACACGAACCAAGTCAAGCCCATCTGAGGCCATTGCTGGGATTCTTCCAGTGTAAGCTAATCACGAAGCTGTTAGGATGTAAAACCGTTGCCAATCACATTACAGCAAATGGAGAAATCCAATGAGCCGGAGGAGAATGAAGCTAATACGCTGAGGAGGAGAGAGGACCAAGAGGGTGTGTATATAAATGGTGTTTAAGTTCTAGTTCAAACTCCAAGGCGCAGACAGGCCCTGGTTCCTGTAGCTCAGACCCTTCCAACAAGTGCTTCTGTTGCTTACAACCAAAGTCCTTGCTTGTTATGGTTTGTAATGCAGGTGTAAGTCTGGTGATTCCCATATAAGTGAAATTTCCTAAACCCCCTTCCAAACCCATCATCTGTGGAAACCACAGCTGCGCATGACCCTTCCAAAGACATTAGCTTATTCCTGGGAAGTTTACATCATCCCCACCACACCAGTGACTGGGACCTAGCATCCTTGCGTATTACCTGTACCACACCGTGAACAAATCACACAATGTGACGGCCTTCACAAAAATCATATTGTGTGAGTTTAGGAAACTGTACGAAAGGTTTGGTGGAGACTGTGTCCTGAGGCACAGCCATGTCATATACCTCAGGGCCTCATTCTCTCTTGGCCTCTTCTCAGCAATACAAAAAAAATTTTTAGTCCATTTTTCTCATATGTAGAAATTTACTAACCATTATCTGTTACCTACACATCTTGATATTTCAGTTCAACCCCAAATGTCTTAAGATAATTTCCTCATAAAGTCCTCTTTTAAAGTCTGATTCCAGCTCGAGTTTTACCATGTTACATAACATTTTTTCTTGTCTTTTTAAAAATTAGATACAGTTTTAGATATTTGAGATAAATTATCAGTGCATCTAATTTTATATTCTACTTTCTTCACCTCACTTGAGACCAGATGTATTTTCCTATGTGAGTAAAAACTCTTCAAAACCAAATTTAATGTCTTCTTGGTATTTTATTATATAAATATATGATAATTTACTTATAATTCCCCTAAATTTTGAGTATTTAGGTAACTTTAGTTTTCACTACTGTAAATGACAGTTCATCTTTATGCATGAATGTTTGTATTTTTTATTCATCTTCTGGAATTGTTCCCAAGAAATGAAATTACAGACTTAGAGGTTATGAAAAATATTAAAGCCCTTAACCAAATCACTCAGTTGCTTTCTCAGGAAGATTATGTAAGTTTAAAATCTCTCTGGCAGTGTACGAAAAGTGCTTGTTTCACTTCATCCCTGTTACCTTGTGTTTGTTTCACTTCATCTTGTATAAAAAATGTGTTCCTTTCGCTTCACCCTTGTTGCCTGTGTAAACTTAGTTACCAGGTGTTTAAAGATTTTCTAATTGATAAGTGAAAAATAATTCATCATTATATTTCTTTGATTAACTAGGGAAGCTGAGAAATTTTTATACACGTTTTAGCTTTTTCTTCTTTTGTAAATGGTCTGTTCATGTCCTTTGCCACTTACGTAATAAAAAGCAGAGTCTCCCATCCCACCTCTCCGTCCATCAGAGAAAAACTCGTCTTTAAAAAAATTTTATTTATTATTTATTTATTTATTTTTGGCTGCGTTGGGTCTTCGTTGCTACACGTGGGCTTTCTCTAGTTGTGGCAACCAGGGGCTACTCTTCGTTGGGGTGTTCAGGCTTCTCATTGCGGTGGCTTCTCTTGTTGCAGAGCACGGGCTCTAGGTGCGTGGGCTTCAGTAGTTGTGGCACACAGGCTCAGTAGTTGTGGCTCACGGCCTCTAGAGCGCAGGCTTTAGTAGTTGTGGCTTGTGGGCTCTAGAGCACAGGCTTCAGTAGTTGTGGCACATGGGCTTAGTTGCTCCACGCCATGTGGGATCTTCCTGGACCAGGGCTCAAACCCATGTCTCCTTCATTGGCAGGGGGATTCCTAACCACTGCACCACCAGGGAAGTTCTAGAAAAACTCTTTTAATGTTACTGTTTGAATTTGTTCTGGTGGTTTTCACCATAACTGTATAATATGCTCAAACTGCCATTTCTTATAGAAAATATATATCAGCTCCTGAGTATGAAAAAAAGGATTTGAATCACATTTTAGAGTTTAGTTTTGTTCCCACTAAAAACAGACCCTGAGACAAGAATTTATGTACAAGCAGTTTATTTGGGAAGGCAATTCTGGGAAGCACAGTGAAGGAGTGAGAAGTGTAACCCAGAAGGGAGAAAAAACAATGAAAGGTGGATTAATGAGTTACCTGGGCAACTGGGCTCAGTATCTCAGGGGACCCTCTAAAAATGGACCACTCGAAGGTGTCTCATTGAAAACAGATTCTCATCCTCATTGGTTGAGGGTTACTCCTGTGCCATCTTCCCTGCACTTCTGGCCTGTCCAGCTTGCAGGCCAATCCCATCCCAGCAGAGAGAAAGAGACATAGGAGACCACCAGGTCAGTGTGTGCAGGACCTGGCTGTGGTGGCCTCCAGGGTAGGCTACAGGGATTTGGGTAGGACACCACAGCATCCGTTACATTCTTCCTCCTAAAGTATGATATTCATGCTTCAATTATTTTTTGATAGTTCTGTTGGTTACCTTGATAATTTAAAATAGACACTCCAGATACTTTTGACATTATCTCTTATGGACTCCCTGCTTTGTGAGATAAGGAGATTAGCACCGTGCCCCGCTCAGCCATTTCTCAACTTTTTCCTTCCTCTTTCTCTATCCCACCCTCTTTCAGCTACACACTTTTTAATTTTTTTTGCAGTACGCGGGCCTCTCACTGTTGTGGCCTCTCCCGTCGTGGAGCACAGGCTCCGGACGCGCAGGCTCAGCGACCATGGCCCACGGGCCCAGCCGCTCCATGGCATGTGGGATCTTCCCGGACTGGGGCACGAACCCGTGTCCCCTGCATCGGCAGGCGGACTCTCAACCACTGCGCCACCAGGGAAGCCCTTTCAGCTACACTTTAACAAGGTTGTTAATATTTACGTGTATCTGGCAACCACAGTCAAGCCTTCTTTGTCTTTAGATTGACTCTAAAAATTGAGACCCAATAAACAACATTTCTATACAAACACTGTCATTAAAAACTCAAGTAATGTGTTTGGATTGTGTTTCCTCCATCATGAATACAATAGCTTGACCTAAGCCACGTGAAGAGAAAATTAAAGTTAACATGCTTAACCTCCTACCATGTATCACGTACCATCACATATGAGCCTTGACTTTCTTCTCCAAATTTTTATTTTGCTCAGGAATTCTATTCGTAAGTTTTTCTCTTGCATTATTTGTATTTAGCATACTGTGACTCTGAGCCTTTTCTAAGTTCAAACTGATTATATTTTAGGAAGCTCTTTCTCTCAGTGCCCTCTGTCTTTTTTTCCCTAAATGGACTATTTGCTCTTACTCTGCGAGACACTGACCTCATGACACCCTTCTTATTGCTTTATTTGTTGGGCCCACTGTTTTCAGTATTTCATATGCTTCCCTCTCTTGGTTTATTCTCTCATCTTGTGGGACTACATTTGTACTAAGCAAATATTCAACTTTCTGAGAACTTACATGCAAGAAAGTATATGTATATTCAGCCCTCACACTGAATTGATAATTTGTTGGATACAAATTTCTAGATTGAAAATAACCTTATGACAGAATTTTTGATGTTTTGCCATTATTTTCTATTCTCTAGTATGGTCGGGGGCGGGGAGGAAGTATCTGTATGACTTTTAATTCCTTGTAAGTGATGTGGGTTTTTGTCGTTGAAGTTTTTAGGATCATCATTTAATCTTGGTATTCTGAAAGTTCATGATACGCTCTAGGTGTGGGTCTTCTTCTTCACTTATTTTCCTGGATACAGGTGGGTCCTTTGGCCTGAAGACTCTTCTTCGGTTCTGGAAAATTTTTTCCTATAATTGTTCCATGGATTCTCGCCACAACTTTTGCCACTGCAAGTTGTCCATTTTTCTTTAAAACAGATAGGCAGATTGCTACTGTGGATGTTCTATATTGGGTGTCTTTGTTCCCTTTTCTGACCAGGTCTTCCAGGTTTTGACTGGAACTCTAGTGAGGAAATTCAGGGTATGTCAGTTAGTATGATAAACCTCATTGTGAGCCATCAGAAAACCAGTTGTTAGGCTACGAATCTGTCCAATTTCTAGAATGAGAAATACTTTTCTTGCAAGCTCCAAAATCTTCACCAGAAGTCTTAATTGTCTCTAGATAATCAGTTTTTATTTTCTTCCTTCTTAAAATAAGGCAACAAATGGTTTGCCTTGGAAAATACCATCTGCTTCTGCTCCATGAGCAGGATAGAGAATAGGGACACCTACAGGTACGGTTGACCCATACAGGGACATGTAATTAATCCCTCAGATTTGTCTCATTCACTGTCCCACCTGCCCAGTCTGCCCAATCTGATCCCACAGCCTGGGGTTCTCTTTTGGTAAACTGGCTCCTATATCTTCAGCAGGGTTCTCATGGTGTATTACAATTATCATCTTCTCTAGCTGTTTCATCATCAACCCACTTCCAATTTCTGTTTTCCAGAAATTGTTTCAAAATGTGCTTAATCCGCTATCTTCCTGTTTATTTGAGGGTGGTCTTTAGGTTTTTATTATCCATGTGTATGAGCATTTTATATATGAGTTTTTATCATAATTATAGGAAATATTTTTACCAGTTTTACATTTTTATTTTTTTGTTTATATATTGCCTCATTCAAACAGGATTTAGGATAGAGATTGCTTTATATGTATATGTGTGTGTGTGTGTGTGTGTAGATAACAAAAATAAATAATAAAATAAAAATATTGATGTAAAAATCTATGTACTCTAGGTAGGAGACTGTAGACAGCTATAGTCAGTAGATTAGCACCCCTCCCACCTCCAAAGATGTCCACATCTTAATCTCCAGAACCTGTGAATATGTTGCAGTACAAGGCAAAGACATTATGGCTGCAGATGGAAATAAGGTTATTTAATGAGCTGACTTTAAGATAGGGAGATTATCCTGGATTATCTGGGTGGACCCAGTGTAATCCAAAGGGTACCAAAAAGTGGAAGAGGGAGGCAGAAGAAGACTCAGTGTCAGAGTAAGGCAGCATGAGAAAATCTGCACCACCATTGCTGGCTCTAAAGATGAGACAGGGTCTGAGTCAAGGAAAGCAGGCAGACTCAACAGGCTGGAAGGGTCAAGGAAACAAATCTTCCTCTACATCTTGATTTTAGCCCAGTGAGACCCATTTGGGACTTCTGACCCCCAGAGCTGTTAATGTAAGTTTGTATTGTTTTAAGCCACCAAGTTTGTGATAATTAATTAGTAATTAGTATCCTAATACAACAATAAATATACCAAGTTAAAGAATCTTTTTAGGATTCCTATTGCAGTTAAGATTCTGGAGTTCAGAATGGGTAAAACCAGCTTGGCAGTACTAGTCAGAGAATGCTGTCATTTAGCATATTACTTCCTTCTGGGTGAAAAAAGAATAATAGTGTCAATACATAATAGTTCTTTTTTAATGTGATTTTCAATACAATTCTTAGAGGAAATTGGGACTACAATTGCCAAAAGCTTCTCTTCAAACAACTTAAAGTGCTTATGGCAATGTTGAATTCTCCTGTTTATTAAAAGCAACATTTCCTACTCATCCCATTATATTTGGTGTTTGATGATTGCGAACTGACTTTGGTTTCTAATTTCACATCAGTTTGAAAAGTTGGCATACTTGCCTTCATACTGCTGTCAGACCTGGGATCAATATTTGTTATCACCAAAGTGAGAACATTTGCTGAGGGACAGATGGCCTGTACCACTCCTTTCTTTAATTTTCTATAATGATTCAATTCTTATGAATCATTATTCCAGAGTCTTACTAGGAATGCAGTGGAAACCACTAGTTAAATCCCTACCCAGAGGAGTTCTTGCATCTCAAAAATCTGTCACTGCAACTGGCTCCAGAGCAGACACTTGGCAAATAGGTCAACAGGCTTTCCTGCTTTGTTAGAATGACTCATGGACACCGGGTGGATCGGGGAGCTTAGCTGGCTGCTATCTTTGTAAAACAAAGTCTTTGGGTAAGTAAACAAGTACTTTTAGCCCAGGATTCAACACAGGTTGAAGTGATACCTTGAGAACTAAAACACATCAAGTGACATTAAAAAAAAAAAAAAAAAAAAAGGAGCCAAAACTTGGAGAAAAGAAAGTCAAAAAAACTATGAAAAACAGCATTGCCTGAAGGAAGGTTGTTCAAATGGATAGCAGTTTTTCTTCTCATTGTACCAAACTGTGATAATCCTTTTAGGCCTAATTTGGAATTATCATACAGCTGGGGTCAGTCACTCATCATCACTGGGGAAGCCATTAAAAAGCATGCATTTGGAAGGAGTTCAAAAGCACTGCTATGGAAACCACAGTGGAAATTCTCTAGACCCACCCCACCAAGCATGGGGTGAGATCACGAGTTTCTAAATGTTCCCATTGATTTGAATATTTTTAATTACTTTCCCAAAGCCTCTGTCTCTGAAGATATTGAATACTGACAACAGCAAGAAAAAAAGCAAAAGAAAAACAATGATTGAGAAATAAATTGTGTCCCAACTCCATCTGCTTAAAATCTGAGAAACTTAAGACATATATGACTTAAGACATCACCAAGAAGTATGTGGACAAGTCACTACCTGTGTGTGCAAAGCAGATTTAACAAGTGGCTGCTAAAAGCTCACTAGAGTTTATACTTCCTTGTTTCAGATCCAGTCTCTGCCACTTACTGGCTGAAGAACTAATGTGTAACTAAGGCAGGCTACTTAACTTCTGTGTCCCAGTTTCCTCTTCTGTGGTATAATAATAGGGTTGTTGTGAGAAAAGAGTTAATATGTAAAGTGCTAGAACAGCGGCTGGTACATAGTAGGTGCTATTTATGTACTAGTTGTAATTGTTATTGCCTTTAAGAAGTAGGATTTTGAAATGCCTGTGGCTCCTATGAACATTAAGACAAAGATGTCAACCTGTCATTTAGATAAATGTGTAAGTTTAAGACAGTATTATTAATCCATCTTCTATTTCAAGATTCCACAGTTTTGATTTTTGTTTTTGAAGGGAGAATTCTGTCTTAACTTGCGAAAAAATTCAAAGAAATTTAAAAGGTTGGACTTAAAAAAATTTTTTTAAGTATTTTATTGAAGTACAGTTGATTGACAGTGTTGTGTTAATTTCTACTGCACAGCAAAATGATTGTTATACACATATATACATTGTTTTTCATATTCTTTTCCATTATGGTTTATCACAGGATATTGAATACAGTTCCCTGTGCTGTAGAGTAGGACCTTGTTGTTTATCTATTCTCTATATAATAGTCTGCATCTGCTAATCCCACACTCCCAATCTGTCCCTCCCCTGCCCACCCCCACCTCCTTGGCAACCACAAGTCTGTTCTCTATGTCTGTGAGTCTGTTTCTGTTTTGTAGATATGTTCATTTGTGTTATATTTTAGAGTCCACATATAAGTGATATCATATGGTATTTGTCTCTTTCTGACTTCTTTCACTGAGTATGATAATCTCTAGGCCCATCCATGTTGCTCTGCAGATGGCATTATTTCATTCTTTTTGATGGCTGAGTAGTATTCCATTGTGTATATATATGTAACACATCTTCTTTATCCATTTTTCTGTCATTTGACATTTAAATTGTTTCCATGTCTCGGCTATTGTGAATAGTGCTGCAGTGAACACTAGGGTGCATGTATCTTTTCAAATTAGAGTTTTCTCTGGATATATGCCCAGGAGTGAGATTGCAGGATCATGTGGCAACTCTATTTGTAGTTTTTTGAGGAACCTCCATACTGTTTTCCATAGTGGCTGCACCAATTTACATTCCCACCAACAGTGTAGGAGGGTTCCAAAAGGTTGGACTTTTAACATGTCCCAAACTAAAGATGGTGTATTCCTTCTACAACTTACTCCTAATCCTGAATGTGTGATAAAAGGAAAATGTGTATATTCTTCCTACTTTTTCTTGTCCTCTGATACGGTCTCTCTGTCCTCTCTTCTTGACTGCCACTGTCATTACTCCAGATCAGTTTCTCATGAGCTCTTGCAGTTATAGTGGCCCTCATGCTGGTCTCAGGCCTCCAGTTTCTCCGTTGTCTACATACTTTTACAGATGAAGTATGTTAGACATACTTGTAAGCACTACTTGAATCTCACTACTCTCCAGCCCCAAACTTCCTATAGTTCCCTCTACAATTCCCTGAAGGCAGTAGAAGTGCATGGTGGTAACAGAGGTTCTGCTGAACACTGACGCCTCAGCAAGCCCTCCTGCTCTCATAGAAGGTGCTCCCCCAGGCCTATCAGGTAGGGTGCTTAGCAAAGCAACCTTTGTTTTCCTTCTGGGAGCTCCTCCAGTAGTCAATGACAGGAAAAAAAAAATCTCATTAAACATCAAATATCAAGCTGTCAAAGTCATTTCTTATCTCTTGTATATTCTTTAAGATATAAAACCTTTTGAGGAAACTAGCACACATTGAAAACTAGACACTCTGCATAACATATAACCCTCACCACAACTCTCTGGGGAATGTATTATTGTCTCCATTTTGCATAGTAGGTATTGGGGAAAATCTGACTCTCTAAATCATGTTCGTTTTACCAAACAAAACTCCTTGAAGATCTGTGTTTACATTTTGATCATCCTCAGCACCTAGCAAAATTACCCGAAAAACATATAATTGCAACACGAGAAATATTTGAACAATGAACTGATGTACCTGAAGCTTGCTCACACTTGGGAAATGGCTCTCTCTTTGGAGAATATTTAATTATCTCCCACATAGAATAGCTATGATACTGAACACAGCCAGGTTCTAGCCGTTACCACTAACAGATGGATTATAGATACAGATATCTTCATAATTATGCACAACAAAAATCGTGTGAAAGCAGTTTCCTCCCACACATAGTGTAAAATAAAGCTGACTAGGTAATTATGAGATCAGGCCCTTTTGTCACCAACCTCTTCTTTCAAACAGTTTTCCAGGTCCTCTGCTCAGATGTCAAGCACCTCTCATTATCTAAGACCTTCACCCTCTGCTGTAGGAGTGTTAGTTTTTTACAGTGGTTTTGACATAGGATGTTTTGATAAAAAAGAAGTGTCAAATGCAGTCAAATGCACCAGCAGTCAAATGCATTCTCTTAATTTTTTTGTGTTAGTGCTGATAGATTTTTCTATTAGATATTGGGTCTCTCCTGGCAGGTGTACAGCAGGTGAGTACGTGAGTGAAGAAGGGAGGAAACTTTGCTGAGGCTGTGGCTGCCATTGGGGGGTGAAGGTTGGGGAGAGACAGAGAGACAGGGATAGAAATGAGAAGGAAGAGGAGAAGCAGAAGGAAGGAGGAAGGTAGGTAGAGAGAGAAGGGGAGGAAGAAAAGAGAAAGAAAGCCAGAAGTTCTAGATCATGAGAAACTCCAGTGCATGGATGTTTTCACTAATGCTTTTCCCTTGTCCAAAGGGCCTTCATAGGTCTCATACCCTTGCATATAATTTGTGATATTTCTTCTAGGCCCCCTGTAATGACTTTCAACTAGACTCTGGACATGTAAGCAATGATTGTTTTCATTATTGGTCTAAGTCATTCATTACCAAAAATATATAAATGATAAACTCAAAGTAAATGGAAATATTAAACTATAACATGTTCAGAAAAACTTTACATATCAAAGTTTGCTCTAAGGACAAAACCACTTAGATGGTCCATGTATTTTTGCAGTCTTGAAGTCAGGAGATAGGTTCTGTTTCTAGGATAAAGGGTTAAATACTTGTAATTTTGGAGGCTCTGATCCTAAACCAGAAATGTAGTATTCTTTGTGGTTTTTCATAGACTGTATACGTTATCAAGAACAAAAATGCTAATAGGTTTAAATTATTTCTTATAGATCCACTAGTTTTAGATAAAATATAAATATCAGTAGAATATAACAAAAACACTAAAATAAAGAGAGGGTGCTTTCATCCGAGTAATTCCTCATAATATTACAGGAAAAGTATTCCAGCTGAGAGCTTTTGGCAAGAGGGGATCACCACTGTATCTACCCAGTTTCCCCCAATAAAATTACATGAACAATTTGATTTTAACAATTTCCCTACCAAAAATCTTTTCAAATTTCTTTAAAAATAAGATACTTCAAGAAGCCAAAGGCAAAAATACCAAAACTGTTTTAAAAATCCATGCATATTTAGCATGGAAGATGACTACAGACTTTCTTTTAGTTCATTTCTCTCATGATGTTGTTTCTATGATAGCTTTTTATTGAGATGTACTACACAATCCATTTATTTAAAGTATAGGTCAGTGATTTTTAGTGTACTCACAGAGTTGTGCAGTCACCCCAATCCATTTTAGAACAGTTTCATCATCCCCCGCCCCTGCCCAAAATGTATACCCACTAGTAGCCGCTGCCTGTTTCCCCCCAGTCCTTGGCAACCACTAATCTCCTTTATCTCTCTAGATCTGCCTATTCGTAGAAATGGAATTATACAATGTATAGCCCATTGTGACTGGTTTTTTCCACTTAGCATAAGGTTCATACATGTTGTAGCATGTATCAGTATTTCATTCTTTTTATG
Source organism: Neophocaena asiaeorientalis asiaeorientalis (assembly GCF_003031525.2). Taxonomy (NCBI): domain Eukaryota; kingdom Metazoa; phylum Chordata; class Mammalia; order Artiodactyla; family Phocoenidae; genus Neophocaena; species Neophocaena asiaeorientalis. The sequence continues at coordinate 551,414 of NW_020172677.1, forward strand.
GCTGAATAATATTCTGTTGTGTGGATATATTGCGTATTATTTATCCATCCATCCATCTGGGTTGTTTATGCTTTTTGGCTATTATGAATGTTGCTACCATGAACATAAGTGTACCAGTTTTTCTTTCTTTTGGGTATATACCTAGGCATGGGATTGCTGGGTCGTATGGTAACTCTATGTTTAACCTTTTGAGGAACTGTCAGACTGTTTTCCAAAGCAGCTTGCATTGTTGTTCATAGCTCTTGATTTCTGTTATTTTTTCTCACACCTGATTCTCCCAGCAGAACATACTATTACCAACATTGTAGAATAATATGCTTCATACTTTTATTACCCTGTTCCTCCACTAAGATAGCCTCACCCTTCTCATTTTTCCTCTTGTAAGGTATATATTTGCAGGCAGAGAAAAACACTGAGTACGTATTTTCTATTTAGTAAAGGACCTTAGAATATAGTTTCCTTGAAAGTTCTTCATTTTGTGACTCCAGTGACTGAATTAATGTTGCATGCTGAACTACATTTTTCCTGGAAAAAAGTAAAGATGGCAGATGAGGGAGCAATATGGGTAAGTGGAAAGTCTGGGTCATATGGTAGATGTAAGTTTAACGTTTTAGAAAATGCTATTTGCTGTTTTCCAAAGTGGTTCTACCATTTTACACTCCCACTAGCAGTGTATGGGATTTCAGATGCTCCACATCCTTGCCAAAGCTTGGTATAGTCAGTCTTAAATTTGAGGCATTTCAATAGAAGTGTAGTGATATCTCGTGCTTTCATTTTGCAATTTCCTGATAACTAATAATGATGAGCATATTTTCGTGGGCTTACTTACAGTTCATATATCTTCTTTAATGTGATGTCGGGTTTAATACCTTGGCCCATTTAAAAAAGTTTATTCATTTGATTATTTTCTTATTATGAGTTTTGAGGGTTCTTTATTCTGGATACTAGTCCTTTATTAGACATACGCGTGCAGAAGTTTCTCCCAGCCTGTGGCTCGTTTCTCATTTCCTTAAGACTGTCTTTCCAAGAACATAATTTCTTAATTTTGACAAAGTTCAATTTATCAGCTTTCTCTTCAGTGGATCTCACATTTGTTATTACATGCAAGAAATCTTTGCAAGGAAATCTTTGCAAAGATTTCCTTTTATGTTATCTTCTAGAAGTGTCACAGTTTCAGGCTTTACATTTAGATCTGTGACCCATTTTGAGTTCCTTTGGGTATAAGGCTATTAGTTTCATATGGCTACTCTAATAAAGTACCATGAAATCTGTGACTTAAAACAACAGAAATATATTACCTCATAGTTCTCAGGACATAAATCTAAAATCAAGGTGTCAGTGGGGCCATCCTCTCTCTCCATGTTCTGGGAGAGATCCATTCCTTGCTGCTTCTCACTTCCGGTGGCTGTCAGCATATTGGGTTGTGGACCTATCACTCCAGTCTCTGCCTCTGTCTTCACATGGCTTCTTCTGTGTGTTTATAATCTCTTTCTCACTTATAAAGATACTGTAATTGGATTTAGGGTCTACCTAGATAGTCCAGAATAATCTCTCAATGTAGCTAAAGATCCTTAACGTAATCACTTCTGCAAAGACCCTTTTTCTTTATAAGTTAACATTTACAGGTTATAGGGATTAGAACTTAGTATCTTTGGGTAACCATTATTCAGTCTACCCCAGAGGCAAAAATGGATACCCTTTCTCCACTGCATTGTCTTCATATTTTTGTCTAAAATTAATTGACCGTGTATGTCCGTATATGCATCTGTATCTCGACTATTCTGTTCTGTGGATCATCAATTTGTCTATCTTGATGCCAATACCACATTGTCCATTGACTTGATTACCGTAGCTTTACAATAAGCCTTAAAGTCAGGTGGTGTAAGACCTGTTTGTTGTTTTTGGTCCCTGCTAGGATTGACTGATCACATTGAATCTATAGATTCTGTTGTTATTGGGTAATGTTTTCTGTAAATGTCAATCAGGTCAACTTTGTTGATAGTGTTATTTGAATTTTCTATATCCTTGCTGACTTTCTGTCTATTTTATCAATAATTGAAAGAAGGGTATTCAAATCTCCAGCTATAATTGTTGATTTGCCTGTTTATTGCTGCAGTTTCATCAGTCTTTTTGTATTTGAAACTTTGTTATTTTAGGTGTATAAACATTTAGAATTATGTCCTTTTAAATGACTAATCCCTGTCTTATCATGACATAATCTTCTTTATCCCTGGTATTATTCTTTGGTCTGAAATTGACTTTGTGTGATATTAATATGGCCACTCCAACTAATTTTATACTGGTGGTTTCATATATATGAATATACATACAATGTACATATTATTACAGATGAATACTTTTAAATCAAAATATATATTAAATATATTAAAACTGATCCAATTGTACATGTTAAATGGGCAGTTTATTGTGTGCAAATTATACCTCAATAAAATTTATTTTAAACGTTGATAGTGATAATATGTACATTTGAAATATTAATAATTATAGATTTTAGATCTAAATGACCCAGTATATTTTTCTAAATTAAATTTTTTTCAATAATTTTGATTTTTTTTTTTTTGAGAATTGAGTACAGCACTTAACTATAATTGGCAGTCTTTTCAATGTATGCACACACCTCTTTATAGACTTTACATCATTGTGCTGCAAATAGGTTAACAGCTGCCTAGATATTTAGGCCCTTGGATAGCCAAGGTCACTTCTGGCCAAGAGCAGCTTCATTTTTTTGCCCCACTCTGCCATATAATTTTCTGTGTGCCCTGAAGTCGGGGTGGGGGAAGGTTAGAAATCTATGATATTGCTGGGAAATAGTATGGATATGTGTGGTAGATTTCAAAGATGGTTCCAATTTTTCACCTCGTCCATTTTCATGTCTTTACCACATAACTTTGCAGAGTACTCCACTCTGACTCTGGGATAAACTCTGTGATTTGCTTTGGCCAATATGATGTCAAAAAATGTGACACAAGCAGAAGCTTGAAAAATGCTTGTGCAATTGATCTTGCCTTCTCGCGTTCTGATACATAGCCATAATACATGTTTGGGCTAGTCTGCTGGAGAAAAAGACAGGTGGAACAGAATCTCAGGATGGATGTGGCTAGCAATGGATCCATCATAAGTTGCTTCTCTTGAAACATGACTTGCCTGCTTTTAAACCCAAAATACCTGCTGTAAGCAAAGTGAAAGGGTGGCTCCTTTGATTTCCTTCCCACAACAGAAACTTTGGAACCCAAAGAAAATCTCAATTTTCTTATTTCCTTTGAGACACTAAGGGGTGTTTCCCTCTTATTTTCTAATAGATGCATTAAAGAGCAGGAAAACATGTTTTTATGAACCAAGACTTTTCGCAGGAGTATCTATTTTCTTAGAAAACACACAAATCTTGTTGTAAATTGCCAATATGTTACAGTTTAACTCCATCTTTCTTCAGTGAGAAAAGGAAAAAAATATTACTTACATATGAGTGTCAGGAAGTTTTCAGGCCCATTAAGAGGGATTTAACCTATTCTCCTAAAAAACACTAATACATAGAATTCTAATATAAAAACATACTGCCAAGTGTCCTTCACATATACCTATTTATACCCGCCCCCCGCCCCCAACGGGGTAGGAGAGTTCCCATTTTCCTATATCCTGACCAATATTTACTATTATAAAACTTAAAATTTTTTACCTATTTCTCTGATTACCTGGAAGACCAGGCATTTTAAAAAAACTGTATTGGCCATCTTTATTTCTTTTCCTATTGACTTTTCTTTCTTTTGCATGCTTTTCTATCATGTGATTTGTTTCCTTTTTATTATTAATAGTTCTCTTTGATAGTAGTTCCCTCATATACTATGCACTGGCAAAGATCTTCTCGCAGTCTGTTGCTTATGTTTTACCACTGTTAGTAGAAAAGGGCATAAAGAAATTTTACATTTTGTAATGATCAAATTCATTAATCTTTTCCTTAATTTATTTTTGCTTTCTGGGTCTTAAAGAAGCCTTCTCAACCTTGAGATTATAAACATTTCCTTCTAGTAAGTAAATAGAAGTTAAATGTGTATTTGTTTACTGATTCAATGATACCACCTCATTTAATTACTGCCTCATAACATATCTTGGTATCTAGTTGGCTTGGCCGTTTTTGCCTATTTTTCTTTCATACTAATTTTAGAAGGGCTTACTTCTCACTCGTTTATTACTCCAACATCCCAACATTAGGCCTAATTTTTACTAGCTCAACTACTATCACTTGTTCAGTAAGACACACTTAGTACTAAGCAATTAAAATATTCTTCATTATCATCAATGACTAGTACAATACCAATTTTATTTATTATTTGCCACACATAAACTTACCATTGTTCTTATCTCTATAATCACAAATGTTAGAAATACCTGTGCAATGATAATTTAACCTGTAATTTCCATTCTGTGTAGAAATGTGGTAGTTTATTATTTCAAAGCATTATTTAATATTGTTAACCATTCTTAATATATTTTTTAAAAATCAGTTATTCAACACATATATTAAATACTTATTACACATTAAGACCTGTATTGGACCCTGGATATAAAATGGTGAAAAGGGCTCCCTTAATCAACACTTGAAATTTTAGGGGTTATCCAGAAGAACAAGGCAGAACTAGATAGCAGCTTGTGAAGAAAGGCGGGAATATGACCATGAGGAGGTGGGCAGGCGGGAACTAGACCCAAATGCTGCCAGTCCACAGGTAGCTCCCTAAGCACTTTAACTTCCTTTACTTCACGCCACCAAGTGTAGTTCTTACGTGTGCTACAGTGCATTGCTGACCTGTCTTCCTAGTGGGCTGGGGCCAAGAAGAAGTGGGATCTCTGGATTCCATTTGGAAAAGACCTCTTGGAGAGCCCTGCCCCAGCAGCCATTATCCCTGCCTGCCCTAGGATCATCCCTCAGGCCCTTTTTGTTTTTTTTTCTTAATGTGGCAACTGAATTGTGACTCAATTAAATATTCTGCAGATTGTTTCCATAATTATTTTTCACGCTCATTTTTTAAATTGACATACACTATATTAGTTTCAGGTGTACAACATAATGATTTGATATTTATATAAATTGCAAAATGATCACCATAGTAAGGATAGTTAACATGTTACTATACATAGTTATAATTTTTTTTTCTTATAATGAGAACTTTTAAGTTCTATTCTTAGCAGATTTCAAATAAGCAGTGTGGTATTAACTATAGTTGCCATGCTGTACATTACATCCCCATGACTTATGTATTTTATAAATGGAAGTTTGTACATTTTGACTCCCTTCACCCATTCAAATCCCCCACCCCACCCCATCCCACCCCCACCGCTGGTAACCACCATTCCGTTTCTTTATGAGTTCGGTTTTGGTTTGTGTGTGTGTTTTTAAGATTCCACATAAAAGTGAGATCATTTGTCTTTCTCTGTCTGACTTATATTGCTTAGCATGATGCCCTCAAAATCCATACATGTTTTCATAAATGGCCAGATTTCCTTTATTGCTGAACTATATATATATGCCATTATTCACCCATCAATGAGCACTTAGGTTTTTATATCTTGGCTGTTGTTAACATGGGGTCACATATACCTTTTTGAGTTAGTGTTTTTGTTTCCTTCAGATAAATACCCACAAGTAGAACTGATGGATCATATGGTAGTTCTACTTTTAATTGAGGAGCCTCCATACTGTTTTTCATAGTGGCTGCACCAATTTACATTTCCACCAACAGTGCACAAGGGTTCCCTTTTCTCTGCCTCCTTACCAACACTTGTTATTTCCTGTCTTTTTGATAATAGCCATTCTGATAGGTGCGAGGTGATATCTCATTGTGGTCTTGATTTGCATTTCCCTGTTGATTAGTGACGTTGCACTACTTTTCATGTATCTGTTGACCATCTCTATGTCTTCTTTTGAAAAATATTCAGATCTTCTCATTTTTTAATTGGATTTTTTTTTACTTCTAAGTTGTGTAAGTTATTTATTTGGGATATTAACCCTTTATCAGATATGATTTGCAAATATTCTCTCCCATTCAGTAGGTTGCCTTTTCATTGTGTTGATGGTATCTTTTGCTGTGCAGCTTTTTAGTTTTATGCAATCCCACTTGTTTATTTTTGCTTTTGTTGCCTTTGCTTTTGGTGTCAGATCCAAAAAAAACAAAAAAGAAAAATCATTGCTAAGACTGATGTCAAGGAGCTTACTTGCCTATGTTTTCTTCTAGGAGTTTTATGGTTTCAGATCTTATTCAAGACTTTAATCCATTTTGAGTTACTGTGTATAGTGTAAGACAGTGGTCTATTTTCATTCGTTTGTGTGTGGATGTCCAGTTTTGCCAAACCATTTATTGAAGAAATTTTCCTTTCCCCTTGGTATATTATTGACTCTTGTCATAAATTAATTGACCATATATATGGGTGGGTTTATTTCTGGGCTATTTTGTTTCAATGATCTTTGTGTCTGTTTTTATGCCAATACCATACTGTTTTGATTACCATAGCTCTGTAATACAGTTTGAAATCAGGGAGCATGATGCCTCCACCATTGTTCTTCTTAAGAGACTGCTTTGGATTTTTGTAGTCTTTTGTGGTTGCATATAAATTTCAGGTTTGTTCTATTTTTGTGAAAAATCCCATTAGAATTTTAACAGGGATTGCATTAGAGCTGTAGATAGCTTTGAGTAGCATTTGCTCCCAATCCGTGAGCATGGGATGCCTTCGTATTTATTTTGTCTTCTTCAGTTTCTTTCACCTCCTTGACTAAATTTATTTGTAAGTATTTTGTTCTTTTTTAATGCAATTGTAAATGGGATTGCTTTATTTCTCTGATGGTTTGTTATTAGTGTATAGGAACTCAACAGGTTTTTGTATATTGATTTTTTTAATCTGCAACTTTACCTAATTCATTGGATCTAAGTTTTTTTGGTGGAGTCTTTAGTGTTTAATATATATAGTCATGTCATCTGTGAATAGTGAGTTTTACTTCTTCCTTTCCAACTTGGACACCTTTTGTTTCATCTAATTACTATGGCTGGGACTTCCAATATTATGTTGAATAAAAGTGCCGAGAGCGGGCATCCTTGTCTTGTTCCTGACCTTAGAGGGAAAGATTTCACTTTTCATCATTGAGTATGATGTTAGCTGTAGGCTTGTCATATACGGCCTTTATTATGTTGCAGTATGTTCCCTCTATACTCACTTTGTTGAGACTTTTTATCATAAATGGATGTTGAAATTTGTCAAATGCTTTTTCTGTATCTAAATTAATGTGATGTATCACGTTGATTGATTAGCAAATATTGAATCATCCTTACATCCCTATAATAAATCCCACTTGATCATGGTGTGTAATCCTTTTGATATATTGTGAATTTGGTTTGCTAATATTTTATTGAGAATTTTAATATCTGTGTTCATCAGGGATATTGGCCTGTAAGTTTCTTTACTTGTGGCATTCCTGGTATAGTTTTGGTATCAGGGTAATGCTGGTCACCTCAAATGAGTTTGGATGGGTTCCCTCTTCTGTATTTTTGGAAGAGTTTGGGAAGAATTGGTATTAATTCTTTAAATTTTGGTAGAATTCACCAGTGAAGCCGTCTGGTCCTGGTCTTTTGTTTGTTGGGAGATTTTTTATTACTCCTTACTAGTAATCAGTCTGTTAAGATTTTCTATTTCTGCATGATTCAGTCTTGATAGGTTATACGTTTCTAGGAATTTATCCATTTTCTGTGTTACAAAGTTGTTAGCATATAATTTTTCATAGTAGTCCCTTATGATGCTTTTCTTTGGTTAATTTCTTGAACTTTATTATCCTCTTCCTGACCCTTCCCACTGGCAACTCTTTTGTCTGTTCTCATATGGGTTCCAGACCTGGTTAAATGTCTTTCTAATAGAGCAACTCCACCTACCCCCCACCTACTTCTTTACTCAAAGAGAAAATTCACCTGGAAACCACTAGACTATTTGTCTTTAAGTTAACACTGTATTATCATTAGCCCTGAAAATATGTTATGGTACATAGCTGATGCTTACTAAACACTGATATAATGAATATTGTTAAATGACTCCATATGAAAAACACAAAATACTACTTTATTACTATTATAAATATTTTATAAATTCCCATTTATAATTTATGGTAAAAAAGATCAACAAAACACAAGGTACTACGTTCATAGCACTTGTTGTATATATCTCTTTAGAACATTATTCAAACTGAGTTAAATATTTGTGGAATCCTTGAAACATTTCAAGAAAACATGACTTGGAATCACTGCTCTAGACCTGTTACTCTCTTAACATAGATCAATATGCAAAAATATTTAGGACTAGTTATCCTGATAGGTTTCAATTCAACATTAATCATGTTAAAAATCACATATACAAAGGAAAGAAATTACCATATGTAAATTTGCATATATATATTGTCATATGGTTAATTAAGCACATTAATCTGTATTTTTCTTAAATTCCCTAAGAGGGTATTTATAATCTCTGAGGTAAATTTTAAAGAAAATTTAAATGTACTGTCACATAACAAAGGCTTTTAATAGTTCACTGTCAAAATAGTCTTGTTTCATTAAATTTTACAGTGACACTAAAAAGTTCTGCAAATATCACTGTTTTGTTTTTTGGTTCAGCCATACTTTTTTTTTTTTTTCCTGTGGTCATGATCTCTTGATGCTAGATAGCTCTCTAGTCCTCTTTCCTAGTACTAACAGAGTACCATTAGGACTCCACTGTCACTACCAGTTCTCAGGACTTTTCCCAACTTTTTATCTAGCGTCCCAGTACTTCTCTCCAGGAAACCGCTTTCTGACATAGTGTTTAGAACATGCATGTAATCCCCATCTTTTTCCTCCTTTTCTGTCTCTCAAACTTATTTTTCCTTCTTTCACTAAAATTTAGTTCAGCCAAACACTTGTCTAGATAGGCAAGAGATATGTTAGGAACAAACGTTTCCTATCTTGTACTCTTTTCTTCATTTTCTGCCTCTTATATTAAAGTCTCAATTCCCCTATTATAATATAAAATTTAACTTGAAGTATATATAAGAAGCATACAAAAATGGTATAGAAGTAAACAATTTTCCAGGTAAATGCACACCAAAAGAAATCCAAGGAAATACTATAAGAAGCTAAAATTCATGGCAAACCATATTTAATGTATAAACAAACAGGATTACTTTTTTCTTAACTGTAGAAATGTAAGGAGAACTACGAGGATGAATTATAATTTGTATGGTAGACTGTTACATAAGTGGCTCCCAGTGAATCATACCACCTGCTATCTGTATCCTCGTGTACTCCACTCTCACACTGACTCTAGACTTGCTTTGTTCAATGGAAGATGAGCAAATATGATGCAAGTGCAGGCTTGATAAACTCTTGTACATTAGGGCTTGCCCTCTTGTAATGTTTTTTTCTGTCATGGGAAGAAACACGGTCTAGCTTACTGGAGGAGGAAAGGCCATGCAGACCAGAGACAGTCAAGTCAATGAACCATGAAAAATTATAAAACATCCTGTTTTAAACCACTGAGTTTTGGAGTGGTTTGTTATATGGCAATGGATAAGAGCTACACTTCATAGAACCTTATCATCTCTCTTTATTTATGTCTGTGGAAGACCAAATGGATAAAATTTAAATAAAAAAACACTTAAGGTCTCTCAGCAAAGTTTAACAGTACTAGACCTGCTGTACCTGTTATATTTCTCCCTCTACCCCAGCTATTCAGTCCATTTAAAAAGTATTTACAAGAATCAACACTTTAACTATTATCCTATACATTCTATAGGTAAAGAAGTAGAAACTGTATCAGTGAACAAAGAATACATGATAAATATTTTTATTTAAACATGAATTGTACATCTTTCATATAAAAGATGAGATTCTAGCCTGTTTTTTAAAAAATTAATTTTACTTGCTAATACTATCTTTACATTTTTTACAGAAGCTAATTTTCTCTAAATTTGCAGCTTCATTCTATAGCTCTTAAAGACTCATAATCTCGAATATATTTCCAATATCCTTTAAAAAATAAATTCATACAAGATAATTTTAACACAATAAAAATGTAACAGATTACAGCACAACTGCCCAGCCTTCCAGCTACCACTGAATACTTTTCAGTACAGAGAAGCCAACATGTTGGAGTAATTAGTTCTCTGTATTTACCTTTATTAAAAAGAGGTTTTTGGTAGTGAGAACAAATAATCTCTCATTTGTTGCTTGAAAGCCTAAAATAGGATCACTGGTTTCTAGGCTTGCTACTTGCTGCTTAGCAACCTGCCCTACTTGCCTGCCTTCCTTCCTATTGTAAAGTACAGTGGACATGGGAGTGGGCTGACGATAGATGAAAACTCGTCGAAGGCACTCGCAAAGGGCTGCATAAGAGTAATTTGGAGCACAGGCAAAAAATTTTTTGTCTCTCTTTGATGCTTGGACGTAGCCTGCCAAGAAATATGAGACAAAAAGAAAAAGAAAAAGTATATATTAAACAGAAGGGAAAAACAGTGATTTAACATTCAGTAGTTCATAAATCTTATTATAAATTGAAAGGATTAAATAAAAAATATATATCATAGATACTCAACAGTTGTTAAATTCTGAACCATGAATGACTAACCACAATCAATCTCTCCCAAATGGTGCAAAATTAAAGCATTAATTCCTAAGGAAAATAGTTTCATCCCTTCAAAAAAAAGCACAGTATAGTTCCTATATAATTTCCATGAATAATTAAAACATTAAAAATCTAACACACTAAAAACATGCCAAAATATCTTTAAATAATAGAGTACATCAATCAGAGATGTGGCATTGCATCTTTTCTTTTTTCTTATCAAATAAATGGGAAAATGTTTATAGGATGTATTATAAAGTTATTTTAGGAGTGTGTGCATAATGCAGACCCCATGCCCAAAGGTACTAATATGCACAATGCATTCCCATTATTTCTGTAATGTTAGTGGTATTTTTATACACAAATACCAACACTGTAACAGGATTTGTACTTCACCTCTCAGAATAAGCAGAGCCTTGAGACCACTACAAATTCAAAGAAAATTCAAGTATCTTTTTAAAAAAATTCCACTGGGATGTCCCTTGAAAACTAATTAAAATTTGAAATAATCTTTTTAAAAATTATCTTTATAGTCTAAAAGAGCATTTATGTTCTGAAATAAAAATTAGAATTTTCAGATTGGGACATGATTACTGAACATTATAACATGTGAGAGAGGAAATATAACACTAATGTAAACTGAGACCTCATCAAACAATGAATGAGCGAAGGAACCACTGAGCACAGGCAGATCAATGCTGGTTTTTTAATATTAAGCAGGGCTTGAGGAGGAAAAATTAGAGAGGACACAGACACCTATTTGAGAGCCTAGATTTAGCTCTCCAGGCTAATCTTGACAAATAATGTATATAACATCTCAAGACTACACACCTAATGTAATGTTGATTTAACTTAAACTCAAGCATAATAGAATTCCATTATACTAGGGGATTTAGGAATACAAAAGGAATATCTGAAAATTAAGATAAAGCTTTCCTCTTACTGAAAAAAACAGGAGAATAAAAAATCCGGAATTTTAGTAGAACTAGAAATTACGTGGCTAAATTATTCAATCAAACTTTATTTCAGGTCATAAAAATCCATTTGGAGTCTGAATTAACCAGTTTAACAGCCCATATTATTAACTATAAGGGATAATTGAAAAAAAACTCCTCTACAATTAGGGTTGTACATATACAGCAATCACAATGCATAATTTTACTTCCTGCTGGCAGTTTAAAATAACCTTTCAATAAAGCAATAGCTGTGGTCAATTCATATAAAAAATTTCTCCCACACAATACTAATGTATTTTATCATTGTGTAAGTCTACAATTATGTAGCTCAAAATGTTTCAAGCTCTAGGTTTAAAACCAGTATTTTCGGGGCTTCCCTGGTGGCGCAGTTGTTGAGAGTCAGGCAGGGGACACGGGTTCATGCCCTGGTCCGGGAGGATCCCACATGCCGCAGAGCGGCTGGGCCCGTGAGCCATGGCCGCTGAGCCTGCACGTCCGGAGCCTGTGCTCTGCGGCGGGAGAGGCCACAGCGGTGAGAGGCCCGTGTACCACACACAAAAAAAAACAACAGTATTTTCCCTTTTATCCTACAGAATAAATTTCATTTCTGCTTATCATCATCTTCCCTAAGTGTTTTCATTATAATGGCTGTTTTTCACATAAGTTCCATGAAAGATGTCTCATAATGTGCTTTACCTTAGAGCAATTCCATGATTACCGAAGACTACTCTGAAGAAACCTGAATACAAGTTCCATGTAGGGTACTGTCAAGCCCCTTGTTCATATTCTGATATTGTATAGCTTAGTTGGAATAAGCAAATAACTGATTAGAATGATTCATGCAGTTAGATAAACCACTTTGATTTCTATTCTGTGCTGATCTTCTGCACAAGCATAAAAACAAATTAGTCCTACTGTTCCAAAAGTACTAACATTCATCAACTATGTGCAAGCAACCAAATTATAGCACAAATCAATCCAAGCATACTTAGGACAGCTCAAATTTAAACGAACCCAAAAACTTAAAAAAAAAAAAAAAAGAATTGACTAATTTTCAAAATAAAGGAAAAAGTTGTCAAAGAGCTTGCTTATACCTAAAGCATTGAAAGTTGCGATATGCTCCCACATATCGTCTTGGTTGCCAGAGTGTGGTTGCCAGAGAAGGGCATCAACATCATGGCGCAGACAGAAGCAGGGCATTTCTTTAGGATCCACTATGACAGAGAAAAGGTACTGGTTGCTTCCAAGATTCACCTAAAATAAAAAGTGACAAAAAATCATTTACTCAACAACAAACTAATAGTAATAAGGAAGACAGCTGACACACAGAACTACATGTCAACAACTGTTCTAAACTTTTTACACACCTAAAACTGATGAATAAATCTTCATAACGCTCCTGGGAGAAATGTGCTATTGTTAGGTCTATCTTAAAGCCGAGGAAAGTGATGCAACAAAGGATGTAAGTAACTTGCCCATGGTCAGCCTGGTAATAAGTTGTGCAGCTGAGATTTGAATCTGGAGTCTGTGTTCTTAGCCACTACACTATAGTATTTGTCAACTGTTAGTAACTAGTTTTACAACATGCTATAAAGCACCAATTTTATAGGCAGAATATTTTTTAAACCACAGAATACAAATATGAAGTTTACAAATGCTAACTTGTAATAATAACTACCAAGAATCAACGACAGCTACTATGATTTATGAGCACAATCTATGTGCCAGACACGTTACAAATATTAACGTCAATAACCCACTAGGCTGTTATTATCTTCATAGATGGAAGAATATACTTGAGAGAGCTTGAGTAACTTATTCTAGGCTACACAGAAAAATCACAATGCTAGGATTCAAACGCAGATCTGTTTACAAATTATTGACTTTGTATTGTCTATTTACAATAAAATGTCAAGAATGTTCATTATGTTAATAACTTTATTGCAATATTGATGGCTAAAGGAACTCATTTTACTACAGACTCATTAGGTTGAGGCTCATAACTGGATTCCATCTATAGGAATACTTTTTTTTTTAATGGAAAGAGGTTGCAGTGACATTCTTCATTACAAATGCTGTTTATCAGTTAAAAATGCCTAAATACCAACAAAAATCATATCAGATACAGAAAACATAAAATATGCATAGCACTTAATAAACAATGAATTGCTTCCATGAGTTTTAGAGCAGACGAGAATAAAATGTTGGGTTGAAATTAAAGGTGGAGACCTGACCTATGTTCAACAGGGAAAGCTGTGAAGTGGCTCTCCCACACAGGCTACTGGTCACAGGAGCATCCAGAGACAGAGCAACCTAATTTGTGTTGCTGCAACAATGCCAAGGGATAGGGCTTTTGGGTGGGGCCGGTACTTGTTCTCTGCAGAAGAGGAACAGGCTGGCACACAGTGTTCACAGACTATTTCTTCTCTCCCTTTGCTCCTGATAATCACTGGCTAAGTGAGGTTTATTTTCAAAATCACTGCCAACTGACTGGCCTTTTATATTACGGTAAGTTTTATTGTCAAATTCAATTTTTCTGTAGTTTGAACTGTGTTCTCATTACTTTCAGTTTTATACTTTTCATTAATGCATGTTTCAGCAAATAGCTTGTGGATCTGCCCCTCAGAAAGTGAACACATTATTCCTCCAATAAGATGTGGATGTTTTAAATATAATTATCTGTAAGTTTTACAAACAAATTATAATAAACTAGTCTGATGGAACTAACTGCAAATATAATTTACTGTGAGATAAAACACTCCCTTTACATGAGATAATTTTTTCTTTATGTAGTAAGAGACCTGTGATATTCATTTAATAAATTCTAGCCCTCCTAGTCTTCATTTTAAAATCAAGTATTCCATACAGATAAATAAAAAAGATTACACCACTTAAGATGTATGATACTTATTAGGTTGGTCAGCAGCCATGTTAGGAAAATTTATAATTCCATTCAAAGGTTGCAAGCTAAGAGTAGACAAAGGAACTGCAGATAAACACTGCTTTTAAGATAACACCTAAAAATGGTTTCATCTTTCTCATGGTAGTTACTGAAACCTCTTGATAATTCTTTATACCTTTTACTACTTTTTCTTGCCTCACTGCACTAGCTAGGAGCTCCAGCATGATCCTGACTAGGAGTAATGAGGGCAAACACCCTTGCCTATCTTTTGCACAGGCTCCGGACGCACAGGCTCAGCGGCCACGGCGCACAGGCCCAGCCGCTCCGCGGCATGTGGGATCCTCCCACCCGTGTCCCCTGCCATTGGCAGGTGGACTCCCAACCACTGCGCCACCAGGGAAGCCCGCCTGTTACCAATCTTAGGGGAAAGCATTCTAGTATTTTTACTATTTTTACCATGAAATACGATGTTAACACTAGGTTTTTCAAGGAGGCAGTTACCTTCAACTCCTAGTTTGCTAAGCACTTTTATCATAAACAGATACTAAGTTTTGTCAATTCTTTTTCTGCATCTACTAGAATGGTCAAATATTTTTCTTCTTTAGTCTGATGATACACTGAATTATGTTGATTGATACGTGAATGTTGATGAATCAGCCTTGAATTCCCTGGGTAAACACTACTTGGTCATGATGTATTCTTTGTACTTACTGCTGGATTTCATTTACTAATATTTTACTGAGGACTTTTGATCTATATTCATGAGGGATACTGGTGTGGTTTTTAATTTTTTTCCTGTTTTCCTTTCTGTCATGTCTTTGCTATCAGGGTAATGCTGGCCTTATAAAACAAGGTGGGAGGTGTTCCTTCCTCTTCTATTTTCTGGAAGTATAGAATTGGTATTGTTTGTTCATTTGGTAGAGCAAACCAGTGAAGCACCCTAGGTCTGGAGATTTGACAGAAGGTTCCTAACAATAAATTCAGTCTCTTTAACAGATACAAGACTATTAAGGTTATCTATTTCTTTTTCAGTGAACTGTGGTAATGCTTGTTTTTCAAGGAATTAGCTTCACTTAAATTGTCAAATATATGAAAATAGAGTTGTTTATAACATCCCATTATTACACTTTACTGTCTTTTGGACTTGTCCTGACACGTCCATTTTTATTTCTGATATGGTAATTTGTGTTGTCTTTTTCCTTGGTTACTCTGGCTAGAGACTTACCAATTTTGATCTTTTCATTGGTTTTATTATTTTCAGTTTTCAGTTTCACTCATTTCTGCTTTGTAAGTTTCCTTCCTCTACTTTAGACTTGGTTTGCTCTTCTTTTCCTGGTTTAAGATGGAAGCTTAAATTATAAAATTGAGACACTTTTTCTATTGTAATATAACATGTAATGCCATAAATTTCCTTCTAAGCACTGCTTTAGCTGCATCCCATATGTGCTGTTTCATTTTCGTTCGATTCAAAATATTTCCTACTTCCTTTGTGAGTTCCACTATGACTCTGTAAGAGTTGATTAAAAATGCTTGAAGTTTAGAAAAAAAAAAAAAACCCACAGCAACAAGAGAAGAATGCCTTCAACAAACTCATCAGTATACTCAATACATCTGAGGGGAAAAAAAATCAGTAACCTGGAAGATTGATTTCAGTTCTGCTAATTTTTACTAACCTAAGAGGGTTGAAGTGGGGTGGGGTTAAAAACAAAAAAACAGAGCATCCAAGAGCTGTGGGGCAATATCAGATGGTCTACTATACATCTAGTTGGAATCCCAGAAGGGACATGGAACATTTGCCAAAATAGACCATATTCTGGGCCATAAAATAAATGTCAATAATTTAAAAGAATAAATACTGGATGTAAAAAACTGTAGAGACTGAGGTAAGCAGTATTTATGCCTGGTAATGGACACATTTCTTTTGCTAGGCCATTCGTGTGGGTGGTCATGACAGAGGGAGGTTGAGAAAGGGCTAAGAAAGGGCTGATCTGAGCTTGAATTCTGTTGTTGCTATGGTTACCTTCAGTGCATCACCAACTTCAAATTCCTTCAGTGTTACTTTGCACTCCGGTGGGGACTGAGATGCTGGAGGATTTTCCCCAACTGTACTGTTCCACCCCTAACTTTAGGCCTTCACCATACATCCTCATTTCAGAGAGTCTCCCTATGCTCTTACTCCTTCCCTAGTGGTAGATTATTATTGCCTGTTACTTGGTGCTTCTCAGCCTTGATGATGGTGGATGGAAGGATATAGGCAGAGGGTTCTCTTGGTTCAGCCTCAGTATTGGGCCTTGTGTCCTTGGGTTTGGGCCTTTTTAGTGATACTGCCATAGGAGAATTCTAATAATCTACCCTTGATTTCCTGCCCCTGCCCCAGGCATAGCGGTGGTGTTTTAAAATTATTTTTATTTTCCCCTGGCTGCTGTGGGTCTTATTCTGAGCCCTTAGGATAAGATCTGATGCTCTTCCCTCAGCAGCTTAAGGCTTTTGCTACTTAAGGAAAATAAACCAGGCAGGACTTCATTCTTCTTTTCACGGCAGAAGATACTTCCCTTCTCCAATGCTGCATCACCAGGGTGGCTTTCCCCCTGTCTGTCTCCTCCCCTGCTCCCCGTCTTCCGCATCAGGCCCTGGTCAAGGTCCATAAAGAGGATTTGTAAATCCCATGGGTTCTATACCTTCTTGTTAGCCCCCACTACGCTTTTAGCAGTTTGTTGGATTTTCCTTACCCACTTACATTTTCCTTACCCACTTACATGGCAATCCTTTCTTCTTCCCATGTTCAGATGAACCAGCTCTCCTATCCAATCTCTCCTTGGTGGTACCTGTTTTTCCCTTGGATTTCAAGCTAGTTGATTGATTGTGCTGTAACCTCAGATTTTTTTTTAACCTCTGAAAAATTTTTTTAAAGTAATGATTCTACAGATTATCCAGGCTTCTCTTGTTGTTACATTGGGAGAGACACTCTTTCCAGCTTTCCAGACCCTAGACTGAACTAGAAGTCCCCTGCTCACTGTTTACAAACTTGCCTAAAAAGCAAGCCACTTATAATGAGCAGACTGGTGATAGTTCAATATCCACAAGAGCTTCCATATACCCAAGTAGGCTCCCACACCCTGGCTTCTACCAGAGTAGATAACTAACTTAAAGGCAAACATCTTTTATCCATTGATTTATGAAATGGTTAGACTGAAGTGTTTTCTTGAACAGGTGCTTCCCATAGGGGATGGTGGCTGGCCAAAAACAGTAAAATCCTCTTCTGAAATGCCAGAAATGAACAATTAACACAAACATACAGCCAATAAGAAAGAGAGGCAAAAGACATACCCAGAGAGACTACAGAAAGCAGAAATCATGAGGTAGGAAGTGAATCACAGAGGTATGAGCAGCAGAAGCAAGTAAAGAAGTGGTGATGTGATGATAATGGCACAGCACTACAGTAGACAGCGAGGGACACTTGATTCTCAGGAGACAAGGAGATTACCTTGTCATCAGAACTATGTGCTATTTTCTAAACAATGTTTCCCTTCTCTTTTAGGTCGAACTTGCAAATGCATTTGTTTACAGAATGACCTTCTATTATTTCTCTATGAGATCTAAAGAGATTGTTTCCACTATTCCTTATAGTCGCCACATATGTTCACACTAAATATCTACGACTTGTGGTAACGAGAGGTCTTCTCTGCTCTTTGCAACCTTTGCAAGTCCAGATGAAAGGATTTTGTCCAAAAAAGAAAATCAGGATTAAGATTGCAAACTGAAGCAAACTAGTTTTGCTAATAAGTTAATTAAGTGAATGAAAATAAAGTGCAAAAATTAAAAAGTACAATTCAAATTAAGTGCACTTTTTGTATGATGCTATAGAAACAAAAAAACTCAATATAAGGAAAAGAAAATGTTTGAAGAACAACAAAGACATGTCATCATTAATTTGAAGCAGACAAAACAGGGAAATAAGATGTTATTCATTATCTGGCAGTTACCTGTAAGAATCAACCTGTGAGAATCAAGAACAAGATGTTCAATTCAAAGACTTAAAATAGAAAAATCTGCAACCTAGAATACTCTACGCAGCAACATTATCATTTAGAATAGGAGAGAGAAAGAATTTCTCAGTCAAGCAAAAACCAAAAGACTAAAGCAATACTAAACCTATCCTGAAAAGAAATAGTGAAAGGTCTTCTCTAAATAGAACGGAAGCAAGAAGATATAGGAAAGAGAAGCTCACAATTGGAAAGTAAATCACTTAAATAAGCCAGTATACACATCAAAAAGAAAAAAAAAAAGCTATCTGTGAAAGTGATGATAAACACAAGGGACAGCAAAAGGATAAACTAAACATAAAGATGTAAAAGAGGACATCAAAATCATAAAATGTGGGGGAGAGTAAGAAAATGTAGATTGTTTTTTTTTTTAGAATGTGTTTTTTTTTTTAGAATGTGTTTGAGCCTATATGACTATCAGTCTAAAGCAAGCAGCTATTGGAAGGGGTTAACATACTTGAAAAACACGGTAATCACAAATCAATAACAATAGATTCACAAAAACCAAATAAAGGACACAAGCATAAAATAAAAGGAAATCATCAAACCACAAAAAGAACAACAAAAAGAAACAAAGAAGAAACATAGAATCAATTGGAAAACAAAGTTTAAATGGCAATAAATACAGAGTTATCAATAATTATCTGAAATGTCAATGGACTTGAATGCTCCAATCAAAAGACACAGTATGGCAGACTGGATAAAAAAACAAGAGCCTTACAAAATGCTGCATACATAAGATCCACTTTAGGGCAAAGGACACACATAGATTGAAAATGAGAGGATGGAAAAAGATATTTCACACAAACGGAAATGACAGGAAAGCAGGAGTTGCAATACTCATATGAGACAAAACAGACTTTAAACAAAGGCCATAAAGACAAAGAAGGACACTATATAATGATAAAAGGATCAATACAAGAAGAGGACAGAGACCTACTAGAGCATGGACTATGTGAAGGGGGAGGGGTAGGCTGTGATGAGGTGAGAGAGTGGCATGGACATATATACACTACCAAGCGTAAAGTGGATAGCTAGTAGGAAGCAGCCGCATAGCACAGGGAGATCAGCTAGGTGGTTTGTGACCACCTAGAGGGGGGGGAGAGGGAGGGCGGGAGGGAGGGAGGGGCAGGAGGGAAGAGAAATGGGAACGTGTATATGTATAACTGATTCACTTTGTTATAAAGCAGAAACTAACACACCATTGTAAAGCAATTATACTCCAATAAAGATGTTAAAAAAAAGAAGAGGATTTTACACTCTTTATACTTGTCAACATATATGCACCTAATATAGGAGCACCCAAGTACATAAAACAAAAACAGACATAAAGGGAGAAACTGATGGGAATACAATGATAGTAGGAGACTAACACCCCACTCACATCAATGGACAGATACTCTAGATAGAAAATCAAGAAGGCAAAGATATCCTAAATGATACAACAGAACAGTTAGAGTTAATTGACATTTTCAGGATTACATCCAAAAAACACAGAACACACATTCTTTTCAAGTGGACATGGAACATTCTCTAAGATTGACCAAACGGCACAAAACAAAATCTGGTATAAAGATTATTTCAAGCATCTTTGACAATGGCACGAAACCAGAAATCAACCATGGAAAAAGAAATGAGAAAAAGATTACATGGAGACCAAACAACATACTAAAAAAGCAACAGGTCAATGAGGAAATTAAAAAATATCTGGAGACAAATGACAATGAAAACACAACCATACAAAATCTATGGGATGCAGCAAAAGCAGTTCTTAGAGCAGTTCATAGCGATACAGGCCTTTCTCAAAACACAAGGAAAATCTCAAACAACCGAACCTACCACCTAAAAGAAAAAGAACAAACAAAACCTAAAGTCAGCAGAAGGAAAGAAATAATAAAGATCAGAGAGAAAATAAATAAGAGATTAAAAAACAATACAAAAAAAATCAATAAAACCGAGAGCTGGTTCTTTGAAAGGTAAAATAAGAAATGAAAAAGGAGAAATCTCAACTGATGCCGCAGAAATACAAAAAAAACCATAAAAGAGTGCTATGAACAATTATATGCCAACAAATTCGACAACCTAGAAGAAATGGACAACTTTCTAGAAACAGCCCACCAAAACTGAATCAAGAAGAAACAGACAATTTGAACAGACCAATCATTAGAAGTGAAATACAATCTGTAATTTAAAAAAGTTCCCTACAAACAAAAGTCTAGGACCAGATGGCTTCACAGGCGAACTCTGCCAAACATACAAAGAAGAACTTTTACCCATCCTTCTCAAACTCTCCCAAAAGACTGAAGAGGAGGGAACACTCCCAAAGCCACCATCATTCTGATAGCAAAAGCAAAGACACCACCAAAAAAGAAAATTACAGGCCAATTTATTTGATGAATATAGATGCAAAAATTCTCAACAAAATACTAGCAAACCAAATCTAACAACACATAAAAGAGATATACACCATGACCAAGTGGGTTCATCCCAAGTTCACAAGGATGTTCAAAATATGTAAATCAATCAATGTGATATACCACATGGACAAAAGAAAAGATAAAAACCACCATCATCTCAATAGATGTAGGAAAAGCATTTGACAAAATTCAACATCCATTCATGATAAAGACTCTTACCAAAGTGGGTACAGAGAGAATATATCTTAACATAATAAAAATTATTTATAACAAACCCACAGTCAAAATAATACTCAACAGTGAAAGCTGAAAGCATTCCACAAAAATATGGAAGACAAGGATGCCCACTCTCACCGTTTCTATTCTACATAGTATTGGAAGTTCTAGCCACAGCAGTCAGACAAGAGAAATAAAAGGTATCCAAATAGGAAGAGGGAAAATTGTCACCATATGTAGATGACATGATACCATATATAGAAAACCCTAAAGACTCCACACAAAAAATTACTAGAACTGATAAATGAATTCAGCAAGGTAGCAGGATACAAGATGAACATACAGAAACTGATTGCATTTCTTTACACCAACAATGAAATATCAGAAAGGGAAAATAAAAGAAAAAAAAACCTTTTAAAATAGCAACCCCAAAATAAAATACTTAGGAATAAACCTCACCAAGGAGGTGAAAGACTTATATGTTGAGAACTATAAAACATTAACAAAGGAAACTGAAGATATTCAAAGAAATGGAAAGATACCCCATGCTCTTGGATTGGAATAATTAATATTGTTAAAATGGCCATACTACCCAAAGCAATCTACAGACTTAATGCAATCTCTATCAAATTACCTATGACATTTTTCACACAACTAGATCAAATAATCCTAAAATTTATATTTATATGGAACTATAAAATACCCAGAATTGCCAAAGCAATACTGAGGAAAAAAAACAAAGCGGGAGGCATAACCCCCCCAGACTTCAGACAATACTACAAAGCTACAGTAATCAAAACAGTGTGGTACTGGCACTAAAAACAGACCTATAATCAATGGAACAGAATAGAGAGCCCAGAAATAAACCCACATACCTATGGCCAATTAATCTTCAACAAAGGAGGCAAAAATATAAAATGGGAAGAAGTCTCTTCAGCAAGTGGTGCTGGGAAAGCTCGACAGTTGCATGTAAATCAATAAAGTCATAACACACCGTTACACCATGCACAAAAGTAAACTCAAAATGGCTTAAAGACTTAAATATAAGACAAGGCACTGTAAAACTCCTAGAAGAGATCACGGGCAAAACATTCTCTGACATAAATCGTACCAATGTTTTCTTAGGTCAGACTCCCAAAGCAATAGAAATAAGAACAAAAATAAACAAATGGGACCTAATCAAACATAAGTTTTTGCACAACAAAGGATACCATAAACAAAACGAAAAGACAGCCTACAGAATGGGAGAAAATATTTGCAAACGATGCAACCGACAAGTGCTTAATTTCCAAAGTATACAAGCAGTTCATACAACTTGACAACAAGAAAACAATCCAATTGAAAAATGGGCAGAAGACCTAAAGAGACATTTCTCCAAAGAAGAAATACGGATGGCCAATAGACACATGAAATGAGGCACATCACTAATTAGTTAGAGAAATGCAAATCAAAACCACAATGAGGTACCACCACATGCTTCTCAGAATGGCCATCATTAAAAAGTCTACAAATAACAAATGCTGGAGAGAGTGTGGGGAAAAGGGAACCCTCCTACACTGTTGGTGGGAATGTAAGTTGGTGCAGCCACTGCGGAAAACAGTATGGAGGTTCCTCAGAAAACTAAAGTACAATTACCGTATGATCCAGCAATCCCACTCCTGGGCATATATCCAGATAAAACTGTAATTCAAAAAGATACATGCACCCCTATGTTCACAGAAGCAATGTTCACAATAGCCAAGACATGGAAACAACCTAAATGTCCATCAACGGATGAATGGATAAAGAAGATGTGGTATATATATACAATGGAATACTACTCAGCTATAAAAAAGGACGAAATAGGGGCTTCCCTGGTGGCGCAGTGGTTGAGAGTCCGCCTGCCAATGCAGGGGACACGGGTTCACGCTCCAGTCCGGAAGGATGCCGCGGAGTGGCTGGGCCAGTAAGCCATGGCCGCTGAGCCTGCGCGTCCGGAGCCTGTGCTCTGCAATGGGAGAGGCCACAATAGTGAGAGGCC
>NW_020172677.1:575045-577983 GCF_003031525.2 Neophocaena asiaeorientalis asiaeorientalis
CAAAAAAAAAAAAAAAAAAAAAAAAAAACGAAATAATGTCACTTGCAGTAACATGGATGCATCTAGAGATTATCATACTAAGTGAAGTCAGAAAGAAAGACAAATACCATATCACTTATATGTGGAATCAAAAAATGGCACAAATGATCCTATTTACGGAAGAGAAACAGACTCACAGACATAGAGAACAGACTTGTGGTTGCCAAGAGGGAAGGCAGGTGGGGGAGGGATGGACTGGGAGTTTGGGATTAGTAGATGCAAACTATTACATATAGAATGGGTAAACAACAAGGTTCTACTGTATAGTACAGGGAATAATATTCAACATCCTGGGATAAACCACAATAGAAAATAAAATAAAAAAGAATATATATAACTGATTCACTTTGTTGTACAGCAGAAATTAATACAACAGTGGAAATCAACTATGCTTCAAAAAAAAAAAAAACAGATGCCAAAAATCCGACTGAGTTCACAACTTGGTAGCCAAAAGCAAAATGCAACAGCAAATAAGAAAGATGGAAAAGAAAAGGATGACTGTTTAGGGCACACACTGTCAAAGGTAAGAATAGTACCCAATAGCTTATTAGCAGTGGAAAGAACAAAAACAAACCATGCAGAACCAGAGAAGATATTTTTAAATGGAGTACACTGAGACTACTTAGTGTGGGAGTAAAGAACCCAACTTAACTTCAAATGCTTCTAATGGCTTTACTATAGACATATACAGCATTGTAATTAATATTCACTCTGATGACATTCAACAATCTATAAAATGTTACTTTCTCTTCGGAATGCTCTACATTAGATTTGGGGCAAATAATAAATTTTAGTAAGATTCCATTAAAAAAAAGCTCTAAATATAGTTTTAGCACTTAAATGAGAAGAAGTAATTTATACTAGACAATTTATTTGGCAAACTCATTCTTTGTTAATGCCGAATAAATAACCTATTGCCATATATATCGATAATTACCTTAAATGTAAATGGACTAAATGCTCCCAAATTATGTATATATTTCAAAAACAATAACCTACTGCCTTAAAAAAAAACCTCTTAAATTCATAAACCCTTTGATAAATAAAATGTAACCCCACATTTCTTCTATTCTCATGTTTATCTTTCAAGTACCAGTGAAGATCACAATTAGAGTAAAATATTCTCTAGAGAAAAATTTGGAACATGAATTTCAAGTAGTCGATTGTCTTTTTCTTCTCTTTGTAGAACACTTAGCAATTAAAGACTTCTGAAGATTATATGTCAAAGTGAAGACATTTAAACAACCTTTAATCACTGCTATTACCAAACTGAACTGAAAAGTAGTATTAAGAAAAAGGTTTTATCTATTCATAAATAACGTATCTGTTGGAGGTCAGATTGAAATGTTAATGGCATGAAACTTTAACTCCAAATTCATATTCTGTACATAGAATAAATTACTAAAATTTACTCTATTCTTACTAGGCATGAAGTATTGAGTTGATCTGCATCTACTACTGAATAAGGAAAAACACTCCCTGGTGTTTCTCCTTTACTCACAATACCACCACACTCAAAACATTTCTGACCCCAGATACGTAGGTTTCCCACACATCCAGCAATTCTGACACCAGGTGGGTGTCCTACAATTAATTCAGTTCTGACACGATCTACGTAAAGATAGCATCAGATCACACAGGTTAAGGGCTCAGTCCCACAAGACTGAGTACCACTCCCCTGCTCTCCCTACCACCCCACTTCAGATGCCAATCACAAATCCGAAGTTGTCACCTGTACTTCCAACTGACTGCTATAAATCAAGAATTCCAACGACTCTCCTAGGGTTCAGTAATTTGCTAAAATGGCTCACAGAATTCAGGGAAGCGCTTATATTTACCAGTTTACCATAAAAGTATATGATAAAGGATAACTGTGAACATTCAGATGGAAGAGATGCATAGGGCAAGCTTCTGAGGAAGGGGAACAGAGCTTCCATTCCCTTGCAAGGCACGCCACCCTCCTAGTACCTCCATGTGTTCAGCAACCCAGAAGTTCTACAAACTCTGTCCTTTTGGGATTTTTATGGACATTTCATCACATAGGCATGATCATTAACTCAGTCTCCAGTCCCTCTCCCCTTCCTGGAGGTTAGAGGAGGGCTGCTGCTGAAAGTTCCAATCTTGTAATCATGACGTGGTCTTTCTGGTGACCATCCCCCATCATGAAGCTATCCAGGAGCTCACCAAGAGTACCGCCTCATTAGCATAAAGGACACTCCTATCACCCAGGAAATTCCAAGGGACTTAAGAGCTGTGTCAGGAACTGGGATCAGAGACCAAGCACCAAAATATGCTCCTGGTCCTACTGCTCTTATCACTTATGAAATTATAAAGGTTTTAGGAGCTCTGTATCAGGAACTGGACAGAGATCAATACATACTTTTTCACAGCTACCTTACTTAATCCTATTGAATCTTCACTACCTGAGAATTCCCATTTTATGGAAGAAGAAACTCAAACTCAAGAGGTTAAGAGATTTAGGTTAAGAAGCTGATAATATGTATATATTCTGTTTGATCAGTTAAGTTGTGTTGATTAAGTTGTACATGTGCGATATGTCTAAAATTGATGTCTGAAAACTACAGAAAAGTCTTATAAAATCCTGAGTTACATTTCTGTTTGAATATCCATCCATAAAGTTAACCATATAATTAAAGACATCCTAATACTGACTAGAGACTGTAGCATAGGAAGATGTCAGATCTTAGCTAAGTGGTGTAAAATGAAATGGGGGGAAATGCACTTACATTTTTAAATAAAAGCCGTAGAAAGAAAATATTACTTAGAAATATGAGAAAAAGCTGATTTTTTTTCATTTTGAAAATTATCAAGTTGGATCTTTAGCTGTGTGTATCATAATTAATATCAAATTTCACTGACTATTCTAATGGAGGATATA
>NW_020172677.1:578133-626153 GCF_003031525.2 Neophocaena asiaeorientalis asiaeorientalis
AACAGATAACAGAAACACATACCAGAAAATAGAAGGTGCCGTGAGAGAAAAAAAAGAGCAAACAGGTGAGTAGATAATGGGGTTGTGGTTCCTATAGGTTAAGTAAGGATGGAAGCTAACATGTGAACAGAGGTGTGAATAAAGTATGGGAACAAATAAGAAAAGGAAGAACATTTCAGGTTCAGACAATAACAAATGCAAACACCCTCAGGGAGAAGCATGTTTAGTACAAGGAACAGCATGAAGGCCAGTGTGGTTTAAGAAAAGTAAGCTGGGGAAAAAATGGTAAAAAATGAGAGGCAATAAGTACTGGAGGGCAGTGATTTTTAACTATGGGTTTCAACATTGGTAGCAAAATCAATTTAGTAGATCAAGAAAAGAATTTTCTATTTTACTTCACTAAAAATAGTATGGAGTAGAGTACTCAAATATGTCTTGTACAATAAGGATAGTACTGTTTTGTGAAATCTTTGCTTCAGATATGTTCATGATA
The DNA here is from genome assembly GCF_003031525.2 of Neophocaena asiaeorientalis asiaeorientalis. NCBI lineage: Eukaryota > Metazoa > Chordata > Mammalia > Artiodactyla > Phocoenidae > Neophocaena > Neophocaena asiaeorientalis. Next base: position 578,627 of record NW_020172677.1, read on the forward strand.
TATGTGTATCCTGATCTCTCAATTTAAAATATACAAAATACAGTGAGTCATAAGGCTGCTTGTAGACCACAGTGAGGCATTATTCTAATGTGACAGGAAGCCAGTAAAGGGAGGAAACGGGAATGACAAAATCTAAGCCCTTTACGACGATTACTTTGAACTTCACACAAAGTACTTACTAATTCAAAGGGGAAGATGGTAACTTTAAAATAAGGAAATCTGGTGGACACCACATAATCAAATTTAACACCACAACAGTAAGAAAACAGTAGATGTCAACCAAGTACCTCCTAATGTGATACACTGGAAAGGAAACATCATTTATGTAATATTATTCCTGGCAAAAATGCAAAATCAGAATCTGATCTTGAGGAAATACTGGACATAGTCTATAGAAAATAAAGTCAATGTCATAAGGCTGCATAATTGAATATTCCAAATTAAAGGAGACTACAGACACCACAACTCAATGCAATATGAGACATGGGATTGGACCCTGAATTAGGAAAAGAAATTGCTGTGAAGTACATTATTTGAGCAACTGGTAAAATTTGAATATGGACTCTATATGAGATGAAAGTATTGATATATACCAACGTTAAATTTCCTGAATTATATTGTGGTTCTACAAGAAAATGTCTTCATTTTTAGTATATATTGTGAGGTACTGGGGGTAAAAGAGCATGGCATCTTCAACTTACTCCTAAGTGTTTAAACAAAAAGAAATGGAGAAACAGAAAAAATTTGGCAAATGTTAATATTATAGTTACTAAGATCTAAGTGAAGGATACTGTTATGGGCTGAGGTGTATCCCCTCCCAAATTCATATGTTGAAGTTCCAACCCTCAGCACCTCAGAATGTGACTATACTTGGAAAGAAGACCTTCAAAAAGGTATTTAAAATGAGGTCATTGGGGTAGGTCCTATTCCAATAGGATTGGTGTCCAAAGAGGAGATTAGGACACAGATACACAGATGGAAGACCATGTGAAGACAAATGCAAAAGACAGCTATCTAACAAGCCAAGAAGAGAGGCTCCAGAAGCCAACCCTGCTCAGACTTCTAGCCTTCAGAGCTGTGAGAAAATAAATTTCTGCTGTGTAGCCATCCAGTCTGTGGTACTTTGTTACGGCAAGTCCCAGAAAACTAATATAGGTACATAGTAGTTTGTTATTTTTGTAACTTTTCTGTAAATTTGAATTTTTTTTGAAAACACAAAGTCAAAATTTTAAAATAAAATGGGTCACTGTGGCTACTAAATATAAACTTGGCTTATAAAAATCAATTGTCAACTCACTCTGTAAAGTGGGACAATAATAAAATGGAAACTTCCAAGACTGAATTATAAGGATTAAATGCAGCTGTGTCAATGCTAGTGTTACATGAACAGTTTATATTAATACGTTAGTTATACATTAAGATACACCTTTAAGAAAAATTAGCTAGACAGAGGCTGGGTTACATACTCTATTTTGCAGAGTAATTTGAAATCTCACCTATTCTAGAGTTTAAGATTTAAGGTTAAAGGTTTAAGACTGATGTTTCCATGTGTTAAATGTATACCAAATCTTTCTGCTGCCCATCAGATACTCACTGCCTTCAGAGATGTAACATGGACAATCCTATCCTACACAAACTACAAAAATGAAACAAATATTATTTGCCAGTAAGTCTTTTTTCTACTGGTCATTGTTTAACCTCAGAATTCAACGCTGACTACAGGAAGTCACATGTATTGTGGACTCTGTCATCACACACATACTGTTCTCCCTATTAAATTTAAAATTAAGAAATGGCTTCTCTGCAAAGATCACATCCAGGGTACTCTCAGGAAAGCATAATCGAAAGATGAAAGCAAGGGTATAACTGTAAAACTCTTTACTCAAAGAACTCAAAGTGCAAAGAAAGCACCACTCAGTCAGACAAAAGGCTCCCTAAAGACTTAAAGAGTATGCCTCACTAATCCAACAACGGGCTTCTAAATAGCTTAAGGACATTGTTCATCAGCTGAATCTCAACAGAAGCTCAAGGTAGAGAAAGGCCTTATCTACAGGATATTGTGGGTGTGGCTTTTGTATAATGGAGTAAATCCTAGTAAGATTAACAGAATATCCACAAAATTTTAAGAAAATTAAATCAGCAGGAATAACAACAGCTTGGACTGAAATGGACACAGTACAAAATGAAAAGTGGTCCTTAGATTCCCACCCCCACCCCCCACGCTTGCAATTTCTACAAGTTCCAGGAGGTAGGCTGTATTAGTTTGCTAGCATTGCCATAACTATACTTAGTTATAGACTGGATGGCTTAAACAACAGAAATTTATTTTCTCACAGTTGTGGAGGCTAGAAGTCTGAGATCAAGGTGTTAGCATGGTTCGTTTCTTCTGAAGCTTTTCTCCTTGGCTTATAGATGGCTCTCCTCTCCCTTTATCTTCACATGGTCCTTCCTATGTGTATCAGTGACCTTATCTCCTCTACTAACAAAGACACCAACCTGTACTGGATTAGGACCCACCATAATGGCCTCATTTTAACTTAATTATCTTTTAAAGGTCTTATCTCCAAATATAGTCACATTCTCAAGGTTAGGATAGGACTAGGGGCTAGGATTCCAACATATGAATTTGGCGGGTATACAATTCAGCCCATAACACAGGCTGAGAAAACTATTAAAGTGCGAACACATATAAGCCTACCTTGAAGACATTGCAGGTTCGGTTTCAGACCACTGCAACATAGTGAATATCAAAATAAAGCGAGTTTTTTGGTTTCCCAGTGAATATAAAAGTTATGTCTACACTATACTACAGTCTGTTAAGCACACAGTAACACTGTGTCTGAAAAAATAAATGTACCTACTTTAAAAAATATTGGGTTGGCCAAAAACTGACTCTTCCTTTCATGGATGACTGATTTCTCTGTAGCATGCAGTGCTGTTTGACAGCAGTTTACCTACAGAACTTCTTTCAAAATTGGCATCAATCCTCTTAAACCCTGCCACTGCTGTATCAACTAAGTAATATTCTACATCCTTTGTTGCCATTTCAGCAGTCTAGACAGCATCTTCACCAGGAGTAAGTGACTTGTCACCCATTAAAGTTTTATCATGAGATTGCAGTAATTCAGTTACATCTTCAGGCTCGAGTTCTCTTGCTATTTCCACCATATCTGTAGTGACTTCCTCCACTGAATTCTTAAACCCCTCGAAGTTACCCATGAGGGTTGGAATCAACTTCTTCCAAACTCCTGTTAATGTTCATATTTTGATCTCTTCCCATATATAATGATGTTTTTAATGGCATCTAGAATGATGCATTCTTTCTAAAAGGTTTTCAATTTACTTTGCCCAGATCCATCAGAGGAATCACTATCTACGGCAGTTACAGCCTTACAAAGTGTATTTCTTAAATAAGACTTGAAAGTTGAAACAACTCCTTGATCCACAGGCTGCAGAATGGATGTTATGTTAACAGGCATGAAAACAACATAAACCTCATCGTGCATCTCATCTGGAGCTCTTAAGTGACCAGGTACAATGTCAATGAGCAGTAGATCTCAACAGTGGGCTTAAAATATTCAGTAAACCAAGCTGTAAACAGACGTGCTGTCATCCAGGCTTTGTTGCTTCATTTACAGCCAGAGGTGATCTAGCGTAATTCTCAAGGGCCCTAAAATTTTGGGAATGGTAAATAAGCACTGGCTTCAACTTAAAGTCACCATCTGCATTCACCCTAACAAGAGAGTCAGCCTATCCTTTGAAGCCAGGCATTGACTACTCTCTAGCTATCTTCTTCCCATATAAGGCTGTTTCACCTACATTGAAAATCTGTTGTGTAATAATGTTTAGCTGGATAACTTGCTACAGCTTCTACATCAGCACTTGCTTCTTTACCTTGCATTTTTATGTTATGGAGATGGCTTCTTTCCTTAAACCTAATGAACTAATCTCTACTAGTTTCAAACTTTTCTTCTGCAGCTTCCTCATCTTTCTCAGTCTTTATGGAATTGAAGAAAAGTAGGGCCTTGCTTTGGATTAGGCCTTGGTTTAAGGGAATGTTGTCACTGGTCTGATCTTCTATGCAGACCACTAAAACTTTCTCCATGTAATTAGACTGGAGAATTAGACTTCCATTAGACTTTAATTAGACTTCCATTCATGTGTTCACTGGAGTAGTACTTTTAATTTCCTTCAAGAACTTTTTTGTTGCATTCACAACTTGGCTAACTGGCACAAGAGGCCCAGCTTTTAGATTATTGTGGCTTTGGACATGCCTTCCTTACTTAGCTTAATCATTTCTAGCTTTTGATTTAAAGTGATAGACATGCAATTCTTCCTTACACTTAGATGCTGCTGTAGGGTTATTAATTGGCCTAATTTCACTATTATTGTGTCTCAGAGAATAGGGAGGCCCAAGCAGAGGGAGAGATGGGGGAACAGTAAACACTAATCTGCTAATCAGCAGAGCAATCAGAACACACACCTTTATCTCTTTAAGTTTGCCATCTGATATGGGCATGGTTTGCGGGTGCCCCAAAACAATTACAATGCTAACTTTAAAGATCACTGATCACACATCACCATAACAAACATAATAATGAAAAATCTGAAATACTGTGAGAATCACCAAAATGTGACAAAGAAAGACAAGGTGAGCAAATGCTGTTGGAAAAAAGTTGCTGATAGACTTGCTTGACACACACTTGTGACAAACCTACAACTTGTAAAAACAAAAACATGCAATATCTGAGAACTACAACAAGGCAAAGTGTAATAAAGTGAGGTATGCTTGTATTGACAAATTTAGGCTTTTTGGAACACCAGCCATGGTTAGATTTATACTATAGTGGTAGCTTGTACAGTGCTGTTGAAAGCTCGATCCAGGTGCCAGTTTCTGTAGCTACCATATTCTTCCCAACCACCAATCTTCACCCAGGAATAGTTACTGCCCTGGCCAGAGGCATGTGCATATCAAAACTGAGGAATTCAGATGCTGAATCTTAAGTTGTCAGTTCTAAAATACCACCTCAATTAAGCATGTTACTAAAAAAAAAAGCCAAGAGTCAACTAGAGGATACTTCTCAACACAGGGTTGCCATAAACCTTCAATTTGTAAAAACTGCAGTATCTGCGAAGTGCAATGAAGTAAAGCACAATAAAAAGAGGTATGCCTGTAATCTCTCAGGAATAAGGAAAGATGACCTAAAGGGTGGAATCAAGAGCCCAGAGGGCAGAAGAAAGAACCAAGAGCCAGGGAGAAACACTTCCAAATAAGAGTAGGGTTGAGTCTTACTTGAGAAACTTCCAACATTTTGCCTGGCTAGATTTTGGAATTGCTTTGGACCTGTCACCCCTGTGTACCTTCCATATTCCCCCTTTTGTACAGAAATGTGTACAGTGATAATCCTATGCTTATCCCATCATGTTATATTGGATATACTGGAGCAGATAACTAGTCTTTTAGTTCACAGGGCTACAGATCAAGAGCAACTGTACCCAAGGAGCTGTCCTTAGGATCCTCATCTACACCCAGACAAGATTTAGGTGATGATATACTTGCCTTTGATTGAATGCTATATTAGAATATGACTTTAAGAGACCTTTGCAGGGTACCTATTTTGCATGTGAGAAGGCCATAAATCACTGGCAACAATGGGTATGCCAGTGCCCCCAATGCCCATATCAGTGGCTATGATAGCCAGCTACCAAAGTGGCACCCTTTGATCCCTGCCTTCTTTTATTCACAGCCTTATGTCTTCCCCACTCACAATGTACTAGAGTGGGCCTGTGTGACCAACAGAATATAGAAGAAATAACAGTATATCACTACCAAGATCTAGTTATAGAAAACATTACAATTTCCATCTTGGTCACTTCTGTTCTCCCCACAACCCTACTCAGATCACTCACTCTAAGGGAAGGCAGTGGCCACGTCATGAGCAACCTTATGAAGGGGCTCACATGGCTAGAAGCTGAGGTTTCCTGCCAACAACCACGTGAGTGAGCTTGTAAGTGGATCCTGAAGCCCCTGTCAAGCTTCAGATGACTGCAGCCCAGGCCAACACCTTGAGTACAACCGTAAGAAATATCCTGAACCCAAACCACCAAGCTAAATGCCTTTCAAATTCCCGACCCACAAAAGTATGAGATAATAAATGTTTCTGTTTTAAATCACTAAGTTTTGGGATAACTGGTTATATAGCAACAGATAACTAATAAACATGTTTTAAATATTAAGACACATGTTGCGGGTTAAGGATGGAAAAAATTTAATCCTATAAATACTAATCACAAGAAAGCTGTTGTGGTTACACTAATATCAAACAGAGTATGTTTCATGACAAGGAGTATTAGCCAGAGATAAAAACAGGCATTTCATAATGATAAAAGGGTCAGTTCATCTAGAGAACAAAAAAAAAAATCTTAAATGTGTATGCTCCTAATATTATACAGCTTCAAAATACTTGAATTAAGACTGACAAGACTAAAAATTAAAAGGAGAAACTTTAAAATTCACAATTACAGTTGAAGATTGTAACCCTCCTCACCTGGAAACTGTAGTAAGTAGAGAGAAGGACAAAAAGGATATTAAAAATTCAACTAACTGAGAGGAGGCAGAGCTGCAGCCACAAACTCTGCTGACTCGGCGGCAACCATGAGGACCACCTGCCCCTGTGAATTCAGAGGCTCAAGAGTGTCAAATGTTGGGTGGAGACAAGATGGCGGAGTAGAGGATGTAAGCTCACCTCCTCTCACAAAAACACCAAAATAACTGCTGAACAACCATCAACAAAAAAACCACTGGAACCTACCAAAAATGATATCCTACATCCAAAGACAAAGAAGAAGGCACAACGAGATCGGGGCAGACAGCAGAAGCAAGAAAAGCTACAACCCTGCAGCCTACAGAATGGAAACCACAATCACAAGAATTTAGATAACATGAGACGGCAGAGGAATATGTCGCAGACGAACAAGATAAAACCCCAGAAGAACAACTAAGTGAAGTGGAGACAGTCAACCCAAAAAAGAATTCAGAATAATGACAGTAAAGATGTCATTATATCTATAAATAGATATATCTATATTATATCTATATATAGATGATCCAAAATATCAGAAAAAGAATGGAGGCACAGACCAAGAAGATACAAGAAATGTTTACCAAAGAGCTAAAAAATATAAAGAACAGAGATGAACAATACAATAACTGAAATTAAAAATACAATAGAAATAATCTGTAGCAGAATAAATGAGGCAGAAGAACGGATAAGTGAGCTTGAAGACGGAACAGTGGAAATCACTGCCACAGACCAGAATAAAGAAAAACTGAGGACAGTCGAACAGAACTATGGGACAACATTAAACTCACAAACATTCGCATTATAGGGGTCCCAAAAGGAGAAGAGAGAAAAAGAACCTGAGAAAATATTTGAAGAGATAATATCTGGAAACTTCACTAACATGGGAAAGGAAACAGTCACCCAAGTCCAGGAAGCACAGAGAGTCCCAGGCAGGATAAACCCAAGGAGGAACATACTGAGACACATAATAATCAAACTGACAAAAATTAAAGACAAAGAAAAAAAGAAGAAAAGCAACAAGGGAAAAGCAACAAATAATGTAAAAGAGAAGTCCCATAAGGTTATCAGCTGATTTCTCAGCAGAAACTCTGCAGGCCAGAAGGGAGGGCCACGATAAAGTGATGAAAGGGAAGAACATACAGCCAAGAACACTCTACCCAGCAAGGCTCTCATTCAGACTTGACAGAGATATCAAAAGCTTTACAAACAAGCAAAAGCTAACAGAAGTGAAGACCACCAGACCAGCTTTGCAACAAATGCTAAAGGAACTTCTCTAGGTGGAAAAGAAAAGGCCACAACTAGAAACAATAGATTAATAGGATAATACACCATGACCAAGTGGGATTTATCCCAGGGATGCAAGGAGTTTTCAATATCTGCAAATCAATCAATGTGATAAACCAAAATAACAAATTGAAGAATAAAAACCATATGATCATCTCTGTAGATGCAGAAAAAGCTTCTGACAAAATTCAACACCCATTTATGATAAAATCTCTCCAGAAAGTGGGCATAGAGGGAACATGCCTCAACATAATAAAGGCCATAAATGACAAACCTACAGTTAATATCAATACCCAATGGTGAAAAGCTGAAAGAATTTCCTCTAAGATCAGGAACAAGACAAGGATGTCCACTCTTTCCACTTTTATTCAACATAGTTTTGCAAGTCCTAGCCATGGCAATCAGAAAAGAAAAAGAAATAAAAGAAATCCAAATTGGAAAAGAAGAAGTGAAATTGTCACTGTTTGCAGATGACATGATACTATACATAGAAAATTCTAAAGATGCTACCAGAAAACTACTAGAGCTCATCCATGAATTTGGTAAAGTTGCAGGATACAAAATTAATACACAGAAATCTGTTGCATCTCTATACACTAACAAAGAAAGATCGGAAAGAGAAATTAAAGAAACAATACCACTTACCTTGGCATCAAAAAGAATAAAATACCTAGGAATATACCTACCTAAGGAGATAAAAGACCTGTAGTCAGAAAACTATGACACTGATGAAAGAAACTGAAGATGACACAAACAGATGGAAAGATATACCAAAGCCCAGAAATAAACCCATGCACCTATGGTCAATTAATCCACAACAAAGGAGACAAGAATATACAATGGAGAAAAGACAGTCTCTTCAAAAAGTGGTGCTGGGAAAACTGGACAGCTACATGTAAAAGAATGAAATCAGAACATTCTTTAACACCATACACAAAAATAAACTCAAAATGGATTGAAGACCTAAATGTAAGACTAGATACTATAAAACTCTTAGAGGAAAACATAGGCAGAACACTCTTTGACATAAATTGCAGCAGTATCTTTTTTGATACATCTCCTAGAGTAATGGAAATAAAAACAAAAATAAACAAACGGGACCTAATTAAACTCAAAAACTTTTTCACAGCAAAGGAAACCATAAACAAAACGAAACGACAGCCCAGAGAATGGGAGAAAATATTTGCAAACAATGCAACCGACAAGGGATTAATCTCCAAAATTTACAAACAGCTCATGTGGCTCAATATCAAAAAAACAAACAACCCAATCCAAAAATGGGCAGAAGATCTAAATAGACATTTCTCCAAAGAAGACATACAGAGAATTCCCTGGTGGTACAGTGGTTAGGACTTGGCACTTCCACTGCTGGGGGCCTGGGTTCAATCTGTGGTCAGGAAACTAAGGTCCCACAAGCCATGCGGTACAGCCAAAAAAGAAAAAAAAAAAAAAAAAAGACATCCAGATGGCTAAGAGGCACATGAAAAGATGCTCAACATCGCTAGTTATTAGAGAAATACAAATCAAACTACAATGAGGTGTCAACCTCACACCAGTCAGAATGGCCATCATCAAAAAGTCTACAAATAATAAATGCTGTAGAGGGTGTGGAGAAAAGGGAGCCCTCCTACACTGTTGGTGGGAATGTAAGTTGGTATAGCCACTATGAAGAACAGTATGGAAGTTCCTTAAAAAACTAAAAATAGAGCTATCGTATGATCCAGCAATCCCACTTTCCTCGGTATATCCAGAGAAAACCATGGTTCAAAAGGATACATGCACCCTAATGTTCATTGCACTGTTGTTTACAATAGCCAATATATGGAAGCAACCTAAATGTCCACTGACAGATGAATGGATAAAGAAAATGTGGTACATATATACAACGGAATATTACTCACCCATTAAAAAGAATGAAATGCCATTTGCAGCAACATGGATGGACCTGGGGATTATCATACTAAGTGAAGTAGGTCAGACACAGAAAGACAAATATCATATGATATCACTTATATGTGGAATCTAAAAAAATGATACAAGTGAACTTATTTACAAAACAGAAACAGACTCACAAACTTATCTTTACCAAAGGGGAAAGGTGGGGGGGAGGGATAAATTGGGAGTTTGGGATTAACATATACACACTACTATATTTAAAATAGATAACCAACAAGGACCTACTGTATAGCACAGGGAACTGTACTCAATATTCTATAATAACCTAAATGGGAAAAGAATTTGAAAAATAGACACATGTATATGTGTAACTGAATCACTTTGCTGTACACCTGAAACTAACACAAAACACTGAAAATCAACTATACACCAATATAAAATAAAAATTAAAAAAAAAAAAAACCTCAGCTATTGAACCTAATACAACTTGACCAAACACAAATTGAGGTCACCCAACCACAGCATATACATATTTTCAAGTATATATGGAAAAAATACCTAGAGAGACCGTGTATGTACTCGGCTATAAACAAGTTTGCATAAATTTTAAAAGACTGGTTATCCCTAACCACAATGAAGTTAAAGGAGAAATCAGTTTAAAAAAAAAAAAACCTGTATACACACACATCACAAAAATCCCTACATAGTTGGAAATTAAAATACCACCTTATAAATAAACATGGGTCAAAGAAGAAATCTCAAAGGATATTAGAAAATATGTTAAGCTGAAATAAAATGAAATATATTGAATGAAGGTTAAGTGATACTTTGATGGAAATCTATAGCTCTAGATGCATTTATCAGAGGAGAGGTGCTACAAATCAATTACCTATGTTTCCACCTAAGAAACTAGAAAAAGAGGAGTAAATTAAACCCATAATTAGTAAATAGAGGGGCCATTACTACAATCCTACAAACATTAAAAAGACAATGAGAGAGTATTCTGGAGGACTTCTGCAATAATTCAACAACTTGGATGGAATGGATTAATATCTTGAAGGACAACAACGATCAACACAAGCTAAAGAAGAAAATCGGAATGGCTCTGTATCTACTAACAAAGCTAAATTTGTAACTAAAACCCTTCCCACAAAAAATCTCCAGGCACAGGTAATTTCAGTGATAAATTTTACCAAACATTTAAGGAGCAAATAATATCTACCCTATACAAACTCTTTCAGAAAATAAACCTCTCAATTCATAGTATGAGGACAGCATTACTGTTATCTAAAGAAGAAATTACAGGAAAACCATAGATTAATATCCCTTATGAATATAGAAATAAAAATCCTTAAAATAATGCTGTTACAATTTTGTAATTAAATGATAAAACTGAACATATTAACAGAAAGAAAATCCATATAATCAAGCAAATGCCCCCAAAAGCACTTAAATTCAACACGCATTCATGATTAAAAAGATAAAAATCTCAGCAAACTAGACTATAAGTGAGTTCCTCAACCTAACATACGTAAGCCCTATAACTAACGTCATATTTGATGGTAAACCACTCAATCCTTCTTCCTAAGACTAGGAATAAGACAAGGATTTCTGCTCCCATCAATGAAATTCAACGCTGCATCTGATGTCCTACCTAGTACAATAAGACAAGACAAAGAAATAAAAGGTGTACTGACTGAAAAGAAATGTTAACTATCTTAATTCACAGGCATTATCCTGTACATAAACATACTGACGTATCTACAAAACACTGGAACAAGAATTTATAAGTTACAATATAAAGTCACTCAACCTTATTTCTGTGTAAAAGACAAAACAAATTGGGAATTAAAAAAATATACTAATTACAACAGCTTCCAAAATATGAAATACTGGTGTTAAACTTAACACTAAAAGCTTCAAAATATTGCTAGGAAACATTAAGGGAAACCTAAATAAACAGAGACATACAATGTTCATGAATGACACAATTCAATATTATTAAGATATCAATTCTCCTCAAGTTGACCTACAAATTAAACACAATCCCAGTGACAATCCCAGCAGATGTTTTTGTACAAATTGAAAAGCCGATTGTAAAGTTTTTACAAAAACAAAACCAATTTAGGAAAATAAAAAAAAGATCAAGACTAACCCTATCTGAAATCAAGACTCACTACATAGCTACAGAATCAAGCCAGTATAGTACTGTCTAAAGAAGGGATCAGCAAACTTTTACTCAAAGGGCCAGATGGTAAATATTTCAGGCCTAAAGGCCATATGGTCTCTGTTAAAACTATTCAACTCTCTTGATGTAGTATATTAGAAGCCACAGACAATATACAAATAAATGTCTATGGTTGTGTTCCAATAAAACTTTTTTACCAATCAGGTGGCTGTAGGTAACCAGTACGGTTACTGACCCTGTTCCAGATATGAACCATTTGTCAAATATGTGTATTACAAATATCTTCTCATTGCAAGTTTCCCTTTTCACTCTCATAATGGCATCTTTTGATAAACAGATATTTTTAATGTTTTTAATTTTGATCCAACTGAACATCTTTTTTTTACAGTTAGTGTTTTACATGTCCTGTTCAAATAATCTCTACCTGCGCCGCAAAAATGTCTGTTTTCCTCTATATGCTTTATTAAATTACTGTTTCATGTTTAGACATGCAATCCGTCTGTAATTGATTTTTGCATATGGTGTGATGTAAATGTCAATAAATTATTTTTCCTATGGATATCTAACAGACTAAGAGCCATTTATTTTGACCATCTTTCTCCCCACTATATTGTAGTATTATCCTTGTCACAAATCAGGCTAATTGTATTCCTGTGTTAGGCTTATTGCCCATAATGACAAACAAACTACATTTATTGTCAAGTATCTATAAATTCCCAGATAAGGGAATTTCCCTTATCCGGTGTGTGAGGGGCAATCATCCTGGGAAAAAGGCTGCTGAATCAAGAAAGAAAAGAGCCATAGGTTGTCTGATAAAAGGTCTTCCAATTGGGATTGTCACTTAGGATAGTTTCTGAAAATATCCTTGTCCTTTAAGATTCTAGATGAAAGTTTATTAAATATTCTATCTAAAACAAAAACTTCTAAGAAGAGTTTCTTCCTGTAGAGATGCTCAGTATATATGAACTCATATTCTAAGAAAAAATTCTGTCAGTCAAGTAACAATCTCATTGATATCTCAAGGGAAAGGCTAAATTCTAGTGGACTGAGGGCTTGATAACTGACTGTCCATAATAACAAACAAACTACATTTATCGTCAAGTATCTATAAATTGACAATAATAAATTATTGTCAAGTATCTATAAATTCCCAGATAAGGGAATTTCCCTTATCCGGTGTGTGAGGGGCAATCATCCTGGGAAAAAGGCTGCTGAATCAAGAAAGAAAAGAGCCATAGGTTGTCTGATAAAAGGTCTTCCAATTGGGATTGTCACTTAGGATAGTTTCTGAAAATATCCTTGTCCTTTAAGATTCTAGATGAAAGTTTATTAAATATTCTATCTAAAACAAAAACTTCTAAGAAGAGTTTCTTCCTGTAGAGATGCTCAGTATATATGAACTCATATTCTAAGAAAAAATTCTGTCAGTCAAGTAACAATCTCATTGATATCTCAAGGGAAAGGCTAAATTCTAGTGGACTGAGGGCTTGATAACTGTGTGTAGAAACTTTAAGAATCAAGAAATATGTGATATGCAACTAAAATTATCTTTCCTTTCAGAGAACAGAAGGTAAAAATGGAACTGAAGACTACTTCAAATAGGTCCGTCACAGGTAATGTCAATAATAACCACTGGCAACAAATAATTGACATTATCCATTATATTCTCATAACCCTGAAAGAAACTGAAGTGCTTTCAGGTGAATCACACTCTTTATGACACCAGTATTACTGTGATACCTGAACATTAACTTGCAGGGAGACAGTTATCCTAAGGACTCTTTCATTTCTGCACATCTTTCTAGCAGAAGCACTAATGTGTTCTAGACTACTACTTCAAGGTATTTTTAAAGCAAACGACTGTGGAAGGTAAACTGCCTCCCTCCAGAGCAAAAGGCAGGCTTTTTTTACTGTCCAGTGGCATGAACATAATCTCTCTCTCCTGAGCAAGGTCAGCCAAGCTTTCTTGTCATCTCCATATTACACTGTGGGAACTGGGGCACTGGGAATTGGTCCAAATGTTGATACTCTAGCTAATATTACTGCTGTCAGTAATAAACTGTCCTTTGTTTCTGACCCAAGAGTCTCATGTCTTTTACCAGCATCTATGAAACTATGGCAGGCTAACTTGCTAGTTTATAGGAAAGTTAAAAATCTCAAACGCACTGCGATTTTGGAGAGAAAGATGGGATGCTGATAGAGACATGGCTCTCTTAAAGAAAAAATATGAGGGCCTTATGGTTCAATTTATACAATTTGAGGTAAGTCTGTGGGTACTGGTAGCAAATTCTCTGACCAAATTGTATGGCCATTCAGGCAACAAATGGTCATCTATTTTACTGCCTGGTAATTAGGAAGACTTGGGGAGAGGGGTGCAGACTGCTTCCAGGGAATATGGTTCATAGACAGCTGCCTGAATGGTGCTCTGGTTGTTTCTAACTCTTCCAGAAGAGAATACCTCCTCACCAACCTAATGGTGAGCCTCAGGTCCATCCCATAGTAACAACTAGCACTAGGATTTGTCTCCTCCCACTTTCAGGCACTGTTACAGAGATATATACCTACTCTGAGCATGAAGGCAGGGAAATTATTACATAGCTTCATTTCTAATATAGTCAAGTTTGATATAATCAAGTAAATTATAAATTCAGTACCTCAAGGAGCTTAAAAGCTTGAGAACCACTGATTTAGATACTTTCTAAATGTACTTCCTTCCTCTATAAACTCTGATCCTTGATATTAATTCTTAACCTTTTTGAAGGAATTAGTATACTGAATACACGCCATTTCTACTACCTTTCTTAGTGACATTAACCTAAAAGAATTATTTCCTGTTTGTACTTCCTCTGCTTACTGTCTCAGTGAGTTTATAAGTTACAAATATTCTTTTCAACTGTTTCATTCTCATGTTTTAAGCAGTAAATGATGAATACCACCTGATCTGCAAAATTCACTGTAATTTTTTAAAAACATCCTATCATCTTTTGATTGTTCAAGGCTATATTTAATTTGATCTCTATAAATCAGTATTGTCTGGCAGTAATAAAATGCAAGGCAAATATATAATTTTAAGTATTGCAGCTCTATTTACAATAGCCCGGAGATGGAAACAACCTAAATGCCTATCATCAGATGAATGGATAAGTAAAGATGTTAAAAGAAAAAAAAAGAGAAATGGGATATATTCATTTTAATAAATGTATTTTACTTAACCAAACACAACCAACTATCATTTCAACATGAACATTCATATAAAAGTCATTATTAATAATATATTTCACATTCTTTTTTTCATGCTAAGTTTTCAAAATCTGGTTGTGTATTTTACACTTACAGCATATCTCAAACAAACTAGCCACATTTCAAGTGCTCAAAAGCTATGTGGCTAGTGACTAATATTTTGGATAACACAGCTCTACAAAAAAGCAAAAATAATTCATCTTCAACTGTATCTAAATTCTGATTTGAGCTTTACACCCCAGTGATCACATCTTATTACTTTTCTCCTTCACTTCTGAAATTTAATATTTCTCTTTTATTCTGCTGCTGCATATATTCATTTAACATTTTACTTTCCAAATGCCAAATTCTAACCCTAATTTACATTTCTTTCAGGGAATTTTATATTTTGGAAAATCTGTCATTTACAATATAGAGTTCTGACCTTTTTGTTACAGTATTTTTTTTTCTTCTAAATTAAGGACATATACTGACCTTTCCATGTACAGGTAATTTCAAATTGTCCAAAGTCATGACAAATGATATCAAGAAGATAAATCTGAAGTAAACATTGCAGAAAGGAGTACGAATTACCCATATAGTACTATCTGATGCCTAAAATGGATGTACCACTGAATATCCACAATATTGGCGCCTCCTTCATTCCCTTCCCCCATGACATGCCAACTGGTATCCTCTTAGGTACACCAAGAAACTATTTTTGAACAAGCTACATTTGACCAGACAGACCTTGACTTTCATACAATACACTGACCTACCAAATCTGTCTTTATTTTTTATTTTTACTTTTTTAATTATTATTATTTTTTTGGCCGCACCGCACAGCACGTGGGATCTTAGTTCTCCGACCAGGGATCGAACCTGCACCCCCTTCATTGGACCTCCAGGGAAGTCCCCAAATCTGTCTTCAGAAAGAAGATGGACTTAGTACTTAATTGTTGTTCCAGTTATTACCATTCCACTTATTCCCAAACATCAATGTTTATGCATTTTTACTTCACTGAATCTTTGCCTTATATTCATAAAAAATGACTAATGATAGAAAAATCAAAGTGCTTACCATTATAAAAAGAAACTTTGGCCTCAAATTTAACTCAATTGAGATACTGGTTCAAGACAGAAAGATACTGAACTCACCTCCTCCCATGAAGGAGGGGCAAGCATCTAATTCAACACACATCTGAAATATACTTCAGGGAGAGGAAGTAAATGCCATCGTTTGCACTCTTCCTCTGCCTCACTTCAGAGCACCAGTAATCTCCCAGAGGGAACCCTGTACACACATCTGGTGCTCTGATTTTTGTGGTTTCTGCCCAGGGGATGCTCACTGATTGCCTGGTTCTGGTAGCCAGTAAGGCTCGCATTCCTGGTGCCATGGGACTATAGCAATTAGAGACAGTTCCTGGCTGACTACAACTACAGGGCTCAACGGAGATGGCAGACCGAAACACACCCCCAGTCTTTCTGTGAAAAAACCCTCTCTGCTTGTCCTAAAGCTTCAGAGTAGTGGTAGGTTTCTGGTGTGACACACACCTAGAGGCTTACTGAGGTGCTGCTGCTCTGTGTGGACAGAGGCCAGTGACTGCCATCTTCGCACATTCCTTCTGCCTTACTCTTAAGTCACTGGTATCTCCAGGAAAGGAGCTTGCATACTCATCTGGTGCCCCAATTTTTGCGACTGTCGCCCAGGGTATACCTCTAGACCATCTGGCTCTGGTGGACAGTGGGGCTGACTTATGTCTGAGATCCCACAGGACTGTACACATTTGTGTACTTCAAAACCTGATGCCTGAGGGTCTGGCTTCCAACCAGCCTGAATTCAGGTGCTGACTGAGATCGTCCGTTTTGGGACACTAACAGGTCTTGGCACACCCTCAATTACGGGGAGCCAAAAAAAAACAAAAGCTGCTCAGACAATCACAAAGTCTGAGAGGCAACTAAGAACTAGGGGCAGAGTTGAACAATAAGGCTCATCTCCTATATAAGACCACGTCTTTACTGGGAGAGATGGCTATTTTATTTAACGGATAGAAACCAACACAGCAAGTCAAGGAAAATGAAGAAACAGAGGAATATCTTTCAAATGAAGCAATAAGATAAAACCTCAGAAAGAGACCTTAATGAAACAGATAAGTGATTTAACTGATAAAGAGTTCAAAATAATGGTCATAAAGATGCCCACTGAGCTTGGGAGAAGAATGAACAAAGTGAGAACTTCAACAAAGCTTAGAAAAACAGAAGAGAGTATATATTTACATAAGTATATAAGTAGTAGTATCAACTTCTTCCTCTAAGGAGCTAGAGGCCTCAGGGAATAAGATGTTTCCACCGCGCCACCAGGGTCAGCCAGATCTGGTTTGGCACTGCCTGTGACTAAGGTTAAATTTGCTAAATTCTAGGATTTAGTCAGCAGATGGGGCTTTTGTACCCTAATTTGTAAATAATAAATGTTTTACTTTGGTCCCCTTCTGTTACTCCTTGGTTTTAATTTTTAGTATGCTTAAACATAGCAAATAAAGAGAGGTATCATTAACTAGATGCCTCTCAATGACCAACATTAAACTACTTGATCAGTACTACTTAGTAGTGCTATACTAAAATGAAATGAAATTCTTGGAGAAGCTAAGCTTAAACAATAACATTTTACGACATCTAAGATCAGGTGTCTTCTCTATAAAAGTTAGGCAGGAAACAGTACCTAAAAGTTATAGCTCCTAAGACTATAACTTTAGGAAGAAAGGCCAGATTCTTCAAGAATAAATAATCTACAGTTAGTCAGATTGAGGAGTCTTTCATCAGTCACACTTAAGAATGATTTTCTAAAATCTAACCCAAGGAAGTAAGAGTAATTGTGTAATGGCTCTTCACTCACCATTAAGGGAGTTATCTATGGGATTATGTCAGAACTAAACAATATCTAAGAAGCAAAACGCCTAAAAAAATCTAACGACTTTGATCATCTGGGCTTTGGATCAATGCCCAGATTGCATAAAATAATATGACCAAGAACTTTGTTTACTCTTCAGTTAGAGGAGTGATTGACAAAGAAGGGAAACATAAAAGTGTATGCAAATTTCTTGAGATCCAAGATGCACCTGAAACAATTTCTATTTCTATGACTGTCACCAAGAGATCAGTCTAAAAATGTTTTTAAGCAGTTATCAGAATCAGAACCTTTGGTGGGTGTTAGGTACACTGTGGTAAGCAAAATGTCATCTCTGTGCTTTTTAGAAATTATTGGAGTTAGTTAGTTATAGGAGAGCAAAGCAGATGCAGAAATTAATCATAAGAGTAAGTAATTTTGGTACAAGCTTGAATGATACCTCTTTCTACCCACTGGTCTTATGCCATTCCACCTCATTTGTCTACATAGGTATAATCCAAAAAATGCTCATTTTTATAACACCTTTGAGTATTGTAATACCCAGCCATTAGTTAAAAAAATGTTAAGTATCCAAAAAAAGTTAGGAAAGGACAGTGAGTGAGAGGAAAGTTAGATATTAAGTTGTTATATATTACAGGCACAAACTACACATAGAAAAACTGCACAAAAAAAAGCCCACTGAAAGATATCAATATGCAGTAGTGCCAAACATACAACATTGTTTAATTAGGGATGACGATATAAAATGATGGCTACTTTAGGGAGTGAAGAAATTTACGTCACAGCCAGTAACTGACAATCAACCTGTCTTTGCAAAATAGTATTTAGTCAATCAATTATCATCTCATCTGAATAACTTTTATTTATTCACAAATTTTTAGAAATATCATTATCAAGAACTTACCACATGAGTAGTTTTTAATGTACTGCCATCAAATCTGCATAAACTGGAGCTCTCTTCAAAGAAAATATCACATTCTTCTAACTCTTGAGCATTACAAGGAGGTTTACCTTTATCTGGATTTGGATTCTTAGACCATAAAAGAAAATAAATAACAACAAGAGAATGAATTTCTTCATACTCAACAATGTTAAGATTACAGCAATAATTAAATATTAAATTTTAGACTCGTGACCAATAAAAACTTAAAAACAGACACAAAAAAAGAGAATGATGGAATCAGCAGAGAAAGATATGAAAACAGCTATTATAAACTTGTTCTATATACTCAGAGATGTAAACAAAAACAAACACATTGAGAAATATGGAAGATATAAAAAAGAACTAAACTGAAATTCTAGATATGAAAATACAATATCTGAAATGGAAAACACAATATTAGATGGGATTGACAGCCGATTAGACATTGCAGAAGAAAAGACAACCAGTGAGTTGGAGTCCATCTAAAATGTAACAGTCTATCTAAAATAGTAATAGAGTCTATCTAAAAATGAAGCAGAGAAGACAAAAAATAAAAACACACACAAAAGATGAGAACCCTAGTGACCTGTGGAACAATATCAAGTGGTCTAACATATGAGTATTTGGAAGAGTGCAAGAGGAATGGAAAAAATTTTGAAGAAATAATGGCAATTTTTTTTCAAATTTGATGAAAACTATAATCCTACAGATTAAAGAAGGTCAAAGAACCCCAAGCATAACAAACATCAAGAGAAAAAAAAAAAACAGAGCAAGTCACATTACAATGAAATTGCTAAAAATGAGAAAAATGAAATTATTCTCCAAGTAATAAAGAGAAAATCTTAAAAGTGGTTACAGGAGGGAAAAATCACATTACTGACAGAGGAACAAAATTACAAATGACAGCTGACTTCTAATCAGAAACTACACAAGCCAGAAAACAATGGAGTATATTTGAAGTTCTGAAAGGGAAAAAAACCCTGTCAGCACTGACTTACACGCTTAACAAAAATAGCTTTAAAAAAAGGAACTCAAGTATTTTTGCAGACAAGGAAGACATGTATTTCTGCAGACAAACAAAAGCTGAAAGAATTTATCCAGCAGAACTACATTGCAAGAAATGACAAAAGAAGTTCTTCAGCCAGGAAAAAAATGACACCAGATGGCAATCTGAATCAACACAAAGAAATGTAAAAAAGAGGAAATGACAAATATTTGGATCAATATAAGGCTTTTTCACCCTGCATTTTTAATCTCTTTAAAAGAAAACTGACTGACTAAAGTTAAAATAATAACATATCATGAAGTTTATAACACAGAAATAAAATGACAAAAATAATACAAAGGATGGAATGGAAATATACTGTGAAGTTTTTAAGTTATGAGTTAAGTGATATATTTTGAGGATAGATGGTGATAAGGTGAAGATGTTATACTATAAACTCTAGAACAACCACTAAACACACACACAAATGTCCACCCAAACAAAAACACAGAGGTATCGTGAAAAATATGCCAAAAGTAGAGATAAATGGAATCATTAAAGTAATTTTAATATGTTCACTGTTTGAAATGCAAAAATCACTGTTTGGTCTTATATCCCTCAAAGAGTAAAAAAGGATCACTTAAAAGATAAGTTATACATTCACATGCATATAACAGAAATACAATTCTATAACAACTGATAAAATGTCCACACAACTAGTTTGCCAAAAGGCAGTCATGTTACTGAGAACCTAATGAAAGGACCAGAGAGTCTGTGAAACTAAATGTCTGGAAGTTACAGACATTATCAAATCTGTCCATTTTCCAGCTGGGATATGGAGCCAGCTAGCTGTGGTTGTCTTCTCCTTTCTAAGTATCAATGGAAACAATTCTGGTTGCAGTGCCTGGCTGAGAAGGTAATTCCAGCAATTAGCTGGGGCCATTTTGTCACACTATCTCAAGAAGATATACACATCCAGCAGAAAAGAAAGCACCCAGCTAGCTGTAGCTGTCTTCTCCTTTCTAAGTACCAATGAAACAATTCTGGTTGCAGTGGCTGGCTGAGAAGGTAATTCCAGCAATTAGCTGGGGCCATTTTGTCACAGTGTCTCAAGAAGATACATACATCCAGCAGAAAAGAAAGCACCCTCCCCACTCCTCCCTCCCTTCTCCTTTCAGTTACCCATATGTTAGAGATGGGAGGGCAAAAATTAAAAGCTAAGGACTATCAAAGCAGCCAGTATTTAACAGGACAAGATTATAGAGAAAAGGGAATAGCAAGGAGAACCCAGGACTGTGCTGCTTTCCTAGAGTTATCTGTTGTTTCAAGCTGAGCTGAAAAAGACAAGTGGAAAGCAGAGGATAAGGGGCTAAAAAGCTGAGTTTTGATAATTATCAAGGTGCTTGGGAGACAAAAATTAGAGATCAGGGCCCACACAGGAGGAGAAACCCTGGTAAACATTCCAGACTTTCAGTTGAGATTCATGAAAAGTTCTGCCCTAGGACTAAGAACAAACAAAGAATAAACCAGCCATGCAAAAAACTGAAATCCAGCATCAAATCAAATCAATCAGTAACGGGATTAAGAAAACAGGCAGAAAATGTTGGGGATGCAGCTAATGTAGTATTTAAAGGAAGTGTATAGCATTACATGCTTTCATTAGAAAAGGAGAAAGGTCAAAAATCAATCATCTAAGCTTTCACCTTCAAAAAAGAGCAAAATAAATCTAAAGCAAGCAAAAGAGAGAAATAAATGTAATAACAGAAATGAATGAAATTGGAAACTGAAAAAAAAGGAAAAATAAAGTGAATAGAAATAGATGCCCCAAATAATCCTATAACTATTAAAGAAATTAAATTCATGGTTTAAAACCTTCAAAAAAGAAAACTCCTGTCCAGATAGTTTCACTGGCAACGTCTATTAAACATTAAAGAACATATAATGCCAAGTCTACACAATCTCTTCCAGAAATAGAAGATAGCAACACTTCGCTACTCATTTTATGAACTCAGCATTACCCAGATACCAAAAGTAGATAAAGACAGTAAAAAGACAAAACAAAACAATAACCATAGGCCCCAATATTCCTCACAAACATAAATATAAAACTCTTCAATAACATATTAGTAAACCAAACCAGTGATATGTAAAAAAGAATAATAATACATCATGACCATCATGATAAATACTCTTAGCATACTAGGAATAGAAGAAATTTCCTCAAAGTGATAAAAAGAATCCATCATACTTAATAGTGAAAATTCAGTCTTCTCCCCAAGATCATGAATAAAGCAAGAATATCTGCTTTCACTATTCACCATTCCTATTTTACAGTGGATTAGAGGTTCTAATCAATGCAGTAAGGCAAGAAAAAGAATAAAGATTTGAAAAACACAAAACTGCCTTCAGTTAGAGATGACAAGATTCTGTTTTTTATTTTAAAAGTAACAAACACACTAGTGTTTAGGCATAAATAAGTTACTCATATATATGAATATTCATTTGAAATCATCAAGTTTAAAAGACAGTTAGTAGCAATTATCTACAATCTCAAAACAAACCCCCACTGATCACTATAATTATATCCCCAGAGCCCTATCACAATAAATACTTGCTGAATATTGAATGAACACAGAGCAATGCAGTCTGCATGGCTTGTAACAAGAGGGCTATGAAATCAAAGTTCTATAGTCATACATATGAATTCCAGTGATTCTTGAAATTTTCCATTATGCTAGAAAATGTGAAACTTGGTTTCTCCATTTTGGTCATGTTTTCTTTTGTCAGAGACATTTACCTTCAATATTCTAATCTTTCCTTTCTACCTTAGGATGCAACTAACCCTACAGTATAAATACTTCTTTATATAATCTTCCTCATTGCTATAATTCCAGATGGCAATAAATCAGACATTTTAAATTTGCTGATATGTTTTGGTAAAGGAACATAACTGAAGTTCTAGTGTATTGCTGAATTTGTTCAAATTCTTAACATTATCTTAAATGTTATCGGAGTAGGAACATACTCAACAAAAATCTCACAGTTGTATGTTTTATATGTATACACACACACACACACACACACACACACAAACACCCCTTGTGATATTCTAAGAGCACCCAGAAAATTTCAATGACTACACGTAGATTATTAGCAAGGTAGGGGGTAAAATCATAATTTTTGTCCCTGTCAGCTTTGGTCAGTCAATTCTTCTAAAAGAGAATACAGATATACACAGAGATGGAGCTGACACTTGAACAACATGGGTCTGAACTGGAAAGGTCCACTTAAAATACATACTACAGAAATATATAATATCCAACTGGTTGAATCTGAGGATGTGAGCAGGAGATACAGAGGACCAACTGTAAAGTTATACTTGGATTTTTGAGTGCACAACGGTTGGTCCCCTAACCACTGCATTGTTCAAGTGTCAACTATATATCTCTTTTTTTCTCTCTGTACATATATTGAGAGAGCGAGAGATACATATATACATACAACCATACATGCACACCCACCCTATATGTACAACATGCCCACACACATATATATATTCACACAGTATAAGGAATATATATTAGAAATTTAAGCCATATTCAAACACTAGTCAGTGATACCTAATCTCTTACATTAGGAAAAGCAAAATAATGTTTGAAAAACATGGTATAATCCTCACATAACATACTTCTGGATCCTTGGGAAGTCACACTGCTATTGCAATTGCTTACCAGTTCATCAGAGGTCAAATGCATCAAACGTTCAGCTATTGCAGCACATTGGGCTGAGTCTCTAATAAATTCCCCCTGTTTATCACCGACCACTAGCTCTGGCCATATCAGTCCTTCATTCTTCTTAATCAAGGAAATCTCCAAGCTAGAAGTTTAAGATGAGAAAAGTAATGTTACATTAAGCAACTATACAAGTTATACAACCAATACCAAACAGAAGAATCTTCCACAGAAATTACCCCTCTGATGTCCAGAGGATGTTTTACCAAAAATCATGTTCATTTTCATTCTGCATATGATGGAAAACCTATCATCCAAGGGTAAACAATATAGATTTAATAGACAAGAAGGCACCACTGGAGTGACTGCGTAGAGTAACACCACTCAGAAAGTACTGCTGCAGTTCAGGTGTGCTGTGTGTTACCAATCTTCAGTAATAGAAAAATGCAAGCAGCATGAATCTATGAGCTATTTCACTGGGGAATGGTCGGGGGGGCACATAAAGTTAACTGGAAAGGGCCTATAACTAAAGGTACCTCTTTGTGTGTGGAGCCAACAATTACTTTCATTATCACAAACTAGTAGCCATAATATATTATTAACCTAAATATCAGGAAGGTTAGTTAAATCAATAAAAAAGGACCCATCGGGGAACACTAAGATTAAGGACTGATGCAGCAGAAAAGGGAGAGAGAGCTGAGTCAGGGCAGACTGTGGACATGGGATAGGGAGTTGCCCACGTGCCTCTTGAATAGGAAAGGAAATCCAGGTAAGCTGGCTGTTGCTATAATACAGAGAAAAGTGATGTTGGTGGTAGCTGTTTCACAGCAAAGCAACCTTTTCCATGTGCCATTTCTGGTACACGTGGGCCATACTAACCCATGCCCTGGAACACAATTGCAAGGAAACAATTGCAAGAACACGATAGTAACTATTATCGTAATTATCAAATAGAACATGCAAACTTATCAGATATTCTTTTTCAAGGCTATTATCACTACCTCATGAATTAATTACAGTACTTTAAAATTTTCTAAAACTTCTTGTATTTTAAGAGACTATACAAAATAATATCTTTCTTATGTAATGAGTTCCTATCATTAGCATTAAAAACTACCACCATGGTCAATAATGCCCAGATTTAGTTACATTTTCTAAGGAGAAAGCTAATCTTGAATGATGATGATGATGGTGATAATGATGATAATAAAAATAATGACAGCAGCTTATACTTACCTAATGCTTACCGTAAGCTAGGTGCTATCTTAAGCACTTTACATGTTTTAACTCATTTACTGCTCACCACAAACAAATAAAGTAAGCACTATTATCATCTCCATTTTACAAGTAAGAAAAGAAAGCACTGAGAGGTTAAGTAACTTGCCAAGGTCACAAGCTAGTAAAGCAGTCTGGCTCCAAGTCCATGTTCTTCACTACTGCACTATTCTGCCTCTCTGAAAAAATATATGTAAATAACTATTAAAGAACTTGTACCTAGTGACCAGAATGCATAAATACTGTTCTTAGTTGCTAGCTAAAGAAGTTAGAATTCGTACAGTTTTAGTTATAAAGAATTTATGAACCATCATTAAATTGGCATATCTAGTCAATGTTACTCTTTTAGCACAAATGCATTTCTACATTTTAAAACTAGAATCACATCCTATCATCCAAGCAAAAAGGAACACACAGCCCCATACATAATAAACTACAGATTAGTTAACAAATCCTTCCAAAACTACAAGGAACATTAACTACTGAAAATGAGATGAATAATATAATCAAGTACCAAAAAATCATGTGTTTTTAAACCAATGATACCACCAACACAGCACTGTAATTATCTTTTGTAACATAAAATAGTAATCAAGCACCTCAAATTTAATGAAAAAAGAACACTGGTCTATATTCATGTGTTAAATGCCGAAACTATTTGCATAAGGTCCAGCTCTTCTCCTAAACCTTGGCTGGGTTCCTGCTTGATGACTTATATTTAGCAGTATGTTCCAGCTGGTTTGCCAATTTAAAAATGCTATCCTCATCTCTCACACACACTAGTAAGATATGTTTAAGTAGAATATATGGAAATATAAAATATTTTTGAAAGAAACTCTCAGATATTGAGTTTTTAAAATAATACATTAAAAAGTATAACGAAGTCACCAAATTTCTCCATTAATAAAATGATTTCAGGGTATCTGCTTAATTTAAAAACAATTTTGAACTAGATATATATTTCTTAGACTAGCAGAATTCAGAGTCACATCAAGACTCACATGGATGGGTAAAATACCACTAACCAAGAATTATATTTAATAAAGATATCTAATTTTAACCCACTTCTGACAAAATTTGACCATTTTAAAAATTAAGTGCCTAATACCATTCATTAACCATCACTGAATTCAATAATTACTAAGACTTGATCTAAAATGAAAGAGACTAATTTTATTAATCCAAATGATTAGGGAATGAAGTATCTGGAACAATAGATTTACAAAGAGGAAGGGTAGTTGGGACAGAGGATTAGAGTCTTACAAGACACAACCTTTGTTTACCTTTTATTTACATATTCTTTTTACTGAGGTGTAATTTATAGATGAAATTCATGGATTTTAAGTGTAGAATTCATTGTTTGACAAATGCATACGCCCGTATAACCCAATAAAGATAGTGAACATCCAGGAAGTTCCCTTGTGCATTTTTCCAGCCAATCCTGCACCCTAGAGGTAACCACGGTTCTGATTTGTATCACCATAGATTAGTTCTGCCAGTTCTAGAACTTCACTTATGTGGAATTGCACAGGGCATACTTTTTGTCTCTGGCTTCTTTCAGTCCACGTAACGTTTTTGAGGTTCATATTGCAGAGTAGCATTCCACTAATTAGCAAATTAAAGTTAATAGAAAAAAATTATTTCTATCAAAAAGTTTAAAAAGCACAAATTTAAATAAATGACCACTTTCACCTATTTATTATTATTATTGTTTCTGTTATTATTATTATTGTATCCAGAGCTGGTAATGAAAAGCATGCAGTATAATGTAAACAATAATAGTATCTTTAATCTTAACTACAGTAATTCCATTTTTAATCTATCTTAAAAATAATCAGCAATAATGATGGACCTATTGTAGTATTCCCCTATGATGTAACCACTGCAAAAAGTATAAAAAGAAAACAAGGAAAAAGTGAAATAATAAAAAATAAAATTTTAAATATAAATAAAACTATAAAAATACCTATTATTCTCTTTAATTATCCATGTACTGCTTTCATGATCAATAGATGAATAGAGATTTCCTTCCAAAAACCTGTGACCCTTCAGCACAACGTTGACATGATCAGGCAAAAACTGTATTTGAATGTCTTCCTTAGTACAGTCTTCTGGAAGCGATATTGTTACTGTCAAATCATCTTCAGTCTGTTGCCAGTAATACAGAGGTTCTTTTAGGAAAAGAAAAATGCATTATGTAATTAAAAAGCTGAGACTAGGTCATACAAAAGAAAACCTATCTTAGCATATTTTCTAGTGATCGTCTCACAAAAAAATAATTATGAACAAACACAGAGAGATGTCCATGGGGAATTTTCACTTAAAGAGTTGTAGCAATTTACTTGACATTTGCCTGTTCCAGGATTACCTCATGCTCCAAGAGATACACATTCATAAAGTACAAATCATAGCAACTCTTTCATCCCCATTCCTTCTCTCCCTGCCTCTCAGTATCCCTACTTCCCTACTTCTCCCTCTTCCTCTTATACACGCACACGCAGGCACACGCGCACACACCCACACACAGTGGATTCCGAGTTCAAAAGAATACCAAATATGTCATAAACTCCTGTCTGAAACTTTCACCACAGCCTTGATTTGCCAATGTTGGAGCAATATAGTAACTCTGTGATACAGGAGACTACTGTTATTTGGTGGGATACATGTCCACACAAAAATAAAAGATATTTTCCTTATAAAGGTATTGGCTATTCTACCTCATTCACAACATGAAAGCAATTTCATAGCAAATTCAAGGGCTGTCAGTATATTTTGTCTAAGTTCCCAATAAAAGAATCCTCCCTTCATCACCTTCTCTTAACTCCTCAGCTTGTCTCCTAAAAAGCTATCTACTAAAGAGACACTTTGAGACCCATCATACTATCACCATGGAAGTAGGAAAATAGGGCTTAAATGCAAAATGAATAAATATTTGCTTAATGGCACCCATAAACATTAATCTGTCTATCCACTCATCAGAAAGGAATATAACAGGGCTGTTAGGAACTAGTGCTCCAGAGTTGGCTAGTCCATGGTCTGAATCCTGGTTCAACCATTTAATAATTCTGATACACAACTATACCTCTAATCCTCATTTTTCTAATCTGTAAAACAGTGTAACAGAATATTACACACCTCTTAGGACTGACTGGTGACATTTAAATGAGTTAATGCATGTAAAACATTTAATATCAATTCTGTTAGCTAAATATATTATAAACTCTCACTAAATGTGGGTTATTATTCTTTTTATTTTTGTGTGGTTTTATGTTAAAACCTGGGGGGGTACTTGATATTCTGAAAGATATAGCATAAGCATGGTGTGTCTCCTGGAAGGGTCACTTTTATCTGATATTAAAATTTTTCTTTTAACAAATATAATATAGAAATAAATATAAAACATGCGGGCTTCCCTGGTGGTGCAGCAGTTAAGAATCTGCCTGCCAATGCAGGGGACACAAGTTTGAGCCCTGGTCTGGGAGGATCCCCCATGCTGCAGAGCAACTGGGCCCAGGCACCGCAACTGCTGAGCCTGCACTCTGGAGGCCTGCGAGCCACAACTGCTGAAGCTCACGCGCCTGGAGCCCGTGCTCTGCAACAGGAGAAGGCACCGCAATGAGAAGCCCGCACACCGCAAAGACAAGAGGCCCCTGCTCACCACAACTAGAGAAAAACCCACACGCAGCAACAGAAGACCCAACGCAGCCAAAAATAAAATAAATTAAAAAAAAATGCATGGGGGGCTTCCCTGGTGGTGCAGTGGTTGAGAGTCCGCCTGCCAATGCAGGGGACACAGGTTCATGCCCCGGTCCGGGAAGACCCCACGTGCCGCGGAGCGGCTAGGCCTGTGAGCCATGACCGCTGAGCCTGTGCGTCCGGAGACTGTGCTCCGCAAGGGGAAAGGCCACAACAGTGAGAGGCCCACGTACCGGAAAAAAAAAAAAAAAGCATGAATTTTTAGGATAAAATTGTTACTTCGGGGTAATATCTAACTTGCATCGCATTCCTTTAAGCCTCAGATCCTCTATCTTTTGCCTTTAGAAGTACTTTTAATAAAAACTTACTGAAAAAGCTTGAAATATAGCTTAAAAGACATACTATAAGCTCTCTAAGAAATGTTTTACTCATCCCTCGTCTCCCACAAACATTAACAAGGCAGTTTATACATAATAATCATGCAATATATAATTTCTGCCAGATATGGGGATGGGAGGAACCTGCAAAATCACATGAGCTTTTAGTATAAATTAAGGCCATGGACATAGACTAAAGAGAAAGCCAGAATTTTCTTACTCCCCTCTCCATCAAAACTATACAAACACCTAAATAATTTTGTCCATTGTTGGTTGCTTTGAGTACCTTTCTATACCTCTATAGACTGTATTAGGTCTTCAAAGAAAATATCATTATTTATAATATCATGACAATACCAAATAGGTAATAGATAATATCAGTCTTCTTTAAGTTTATAGAAAATGAAACCGGTATACATGCTCAAAAGAGTGCTTAAAAGAAAGCATACTAATTAACAAACTATGCATAATTTTTAAAAATTAGAACAATTTTCCTTTCTTATTGTGAAAGTCCAATGATAAAATAAATACAGAAGAAATTTCCCAAGAGAAAGTGGGTACAAGAAAGGGCTATTTATTAGAAAGGCAACAGAAAAATGGAAGGGACTTGTGGTTTACACTAAAAGGGAAAAACGAATTCAGGAGGAATGCAAAATATAGTGTGAGATGTCAACAAAAGAAACACTGGACTAGTGGCTAGTGATTTAAACACATGATGTGTCCCAACTAGCCTGCAAATCTGTCTTGGAACCACATGGTCCTAGCTACTAGGCAGACTGGTTCTAAGGATTAAGGCAGTCTTTCATTCTTCCACAATCGCTCACCAAAGGAGTTCTAAAGCGCATGTGGTCTAGAGATATGAATAGCTGCTCTGGCTAGGCTTTAGGAGAGTTTAACATTATAATTAAGACAAAATAGTAGAATTTATTCAGAAAGGCATCTCACATAAAAACATCACAAGACGCTAAATAAAACGCTACCAAGCACAACCCTTATAATTGGAGTTGTACATGTTTACAAACCTGGAGAAAGTATTTTTCAAATATTTATTTCATATTCAAATATTATATAACATATAAATTAAGTGCTTGAAAAGTATTTTTAAATACTTTTCGAAGGATTCATTTTTTAAGCTATAAAAATATATAAAAATATACTTATAAAAATAGTGAAACTAATTTTTATTTTAAATAATTAAGTTGTTAAAGTAATAAAAAGGGTAGATTCAAAGAGTAATATATGTAATTGTTAAATATTGTGAAAATCTCTGTTAAGTAAAATATACTAGTCCCTGGCTATAAATACCAGAAATATAAACAGTAATGATTATAGAAAAATGTTCTCTGGAATACTTTTAAAGAATATGTACTCTTTGTATACAAATATATATTTCTCCTGAAAGACCTTTTTACTCTTTTCATTCTAAAACATTACCTTCATTCATTCACTCATGCATTCATGAATGAATGCAACACTGAGAAAACTTAGTGATTCTACCCCCAAGGAACCTTCTTTCAGTTTAGTATGAAAGATAAGAACATGTAATTAGGACACCTATAATGAACAGAGGTTAGCTTATTTTTAAAAATTATTATTGACAACACTAATATGCTGGATTTTCAAACACCAACAACAAGTAGACATTAGTATTTGTTTATTCATTCCATAAGTATTTATTAAATATCTAATCAGGTAAGATAATATATAGGTTTTAAAAACATTTTTGGTAATTACAAAAGTATTAAATTGAACAGTTCACACTACTTAGGTGGTATATTTTATAAAAGACCATTCTGGGAAATATAAAGGAAAATAAAGAAAAATTAAGCACCTATCTTGACCTGGTAAAACTCATAACCTAGCTGGGAGGACAAATCAGATATATTTTACACAGGAGCTCTATGGATATTCGAAGTAAAATTACCTTTGATTTTCTCTGACATGTCTTCATCCTTACTTTCTTCAAGATTTTGACCAACTTGAACAAATGTAAAGGACTTGTAAGAGACAATCATTAGACCATTCCCATTGGGCTCAATAGCGGCATAATGGGGCACTGACTTTCCACGGAGAATATTACGCTTAGTAATTTCATATTTTTTTTTATCTGTAAGAAAATAAAGCATTTTAGAACAAAAAAATTACAAATAAAAAACTATATAATAAAAATATTTGAATATATTTGTATATTAATTCTAATTTAAACTAAATATTTTAAATGTACTATTAAAAAGCACACTATTAGGTACCTTTTATAAAACGGATAAAAAAATTTACAACCTAATATTCTGTAAATAAATCCCTATTTTAAAATACTGGGTCTGCACCTCCTAGAGAAATGGAAATAAAAACAAAAATAAACAAATGGGACCTAATGAAACTTAAAAGCTTTTGCACAGCAAAGGAAACCATCAACAAGATGAAAAGACAACCCTCAGAATGGGAGAAAATATTTGCTAATGAAACAACTGACAAAGGATTAATCTCCAAAATTTACCAGCTCATGCAGCTCAATATTAAAAAAACAAACAACCCAATCAAAAAATGGGCAGAAGACCTAAACAGACATTTTTCCAAAGAAGATATACAGACTGCCAACAAACATATGAAAGGATGCTCAACATCACTAGTGGTAGCCACTGGCCAGAGTAGCTATTTAATTAAAATTAAGTAAAATTTGAAATTCAATGCCTCAGTCACACTAGCCACACTTCAAGTGCTCAAAAGCCACACATGGCTACCTGCTATCACACTGAGTGGCTCACATATAAACACAACCATTTTGGAAAAATTTCTATTGGAGAGCAGTGCTCTAAATCATAAAAGTGACTGCCTTACCTGAAACATCAACCTCTGAAAAAAACTACCCGTTCCTTGACTACAGCCTGTCTACTTTCTCAGCCAGTATATGATAAGTGTCCTCTGAAAAAAGCTACAAACTGATGATACCAGAAAAAGTGTGGTGTGGACTATTTTCTTCCCATTCTAGCTACTGATAAGGGTTTTTTTTTAAATGAAATATGTTTATGGCAGAAATGATTTTTATACACATTCAGATATAGATCTATCTGCCTACTATAACCAAATATAAATAACTGTACTTGGAATTTTTAAGATATAAACAATTAACTGTATTCTGAGTTTCTGGTAAATTAACTGAATTTATTCTATGAAAATAAGGGGTTTTTGTCTTTGTTTTTTGCTTTAAAAAGTACCCAAACATTTCAGTTGAGTCCGTACCTTTACTTATACTGTTACTGTGGGTAACAAATTTTTATTACAGTGGGTAGTGCTTGTAAGCTTCATAATGAACAGTCAAAAATCATAACTCAATGTCATGAGTTACACATAGTAACACATATACATACATAATAATACAATTTGTTCTAAAACATCTGTCAGTGTTTTTTCTCTAAATCCTCACCTACATTCACACATTCACTTCATACATATTTAGGAATAGACTTTTCATTTCATGAATGAAATAAAAACTCCTATTTTTCCTCCACAGGTACATGCACAGCAAAGAGTCCTAGCTTCCTCTAAAGACCCAAACTTAGACACTGTATATTTTACTGGATGGTTTTTCCCAACATGTGTGGGACAGAAAACAGTAGGTCTCAAATGAACTATTCCATGGCTAAATGAGTTGGGAAATGCTGGGACAAAATTAAATTTTTTCTACTCAAAATTTCTAGAAACTTGAATATGCTTAATGTGAAACGGAGATATCGTATGCCCATATTTTCAAACTTACCTGACCATAAAATATAACTTATCAAATGTTCCACTCAAAAGAGTTTAGAAATATAACACTGCTCTGTAATGTTCAGGGAAAATAAAAAGTAACACAATTATGTTAGTAATTCAGGGACAAGAGGAACTGAGATATTAAGAAAAGAAAGTTGTGAGCCAAAGAATGAATTTTATATTTTTAAATCACAAAAAATCAAAAGAATATTTAAATACATGTAAAAATTATATAAAATTCAAATGTCAGTGTCCATAAACACCAGAATACAGCCTTACTCATTCATTTATGCATTCATCTATGGCTGCTCTTGCACCACAACATCATAGTTGAGTAGTTATGACATAAGTCAAATGGTTACCATCTAGCCCTTTACAGACACTTTCTAACACGTAATCTAAAGTTTTCAGTTACTGTGTTCCTCCAGAGATAAAACTACAACACTGGAAAGAAAAAACAAATTACATTAAATATTTCGAAGAACAAATCTGTGTCTGTGTCTGGGTGTGTGTGTGTGTGTGTGTGTGTATACATACTAACATACACTTTTGTATATATTAAAAATATACACTTAAATTATTCCAAAATTATGTAATAGTGTCTCCTTTTACACAAAAAGGCACATCTGACTATGGAAACACATTATTATTTTTTTATAATCCACACCTAAGGAGAAACTATGTATAAATATTCATTCCACCGGGTGGCAGGTACCAGAATCATAACACAGTGCCTAAGAAAAAGCAAATAGCATTTACAGGAACTTCTTTGCATTTCAAAACCTACTAAATTACGGCAACCACTACAGAGAGATCAGATTTTTGTTGTTTTACCTTTACTTTTCTTATTAATAGTGACCCACTCCAAGGAAACATAGAAACCACTTCCTTTCATATCCAATTCCTCTTTCTCTATTCGAAGAAGCAGGGTAGCTATCGAATGTTCTTCAGCTTTCAGCAATGAGATACTGTGAATTATGATAAAAGGATTTCCAAGCTCTTCATTAAACATAATCTACAAAAAAGAAAAAAGATGACACTCACAAAAATGTATTAGATGAATGTATACGGCACAGAGGAAATATACAGAATTCTGACAATCCAACAAATAATTCGGATACTATCCATATTTACTACAAGGATACAAAAATGAAAAAAGCCCTTAAATAAAGCTTACAAGTTTAAATCATATTGCTTGAAGAAAGAACTTCTGGAAAATATCTAATTGTTTAACAGAAAAAACTGATCAGTACTCTTGGCTTAAAAACAAAGAAAACAACAGGGCATCCAAACAGCATCTAAAGGAGAAAGGGAATTAAAAGCAATCTTCTAGAAAAGAATTGTCAAGTTTAAAGAATGTTCTGTACAGGACATGAGCAAGTCAACATGCATTACTGCATCTCTTCCCCTGTCTCATCTCTGATTTATTTCTGCTTTCTTCCTCTTAGTTTCTGAATACAGTTCGTGAGTATTTGTGAGTGTGTGTGTGTATGCTTTTCTTCCTTTTGTTTTTGGTTTGGTTTGTCTTTATTTTCTGGAAATTTACAAAGGTAAGAGTCAAAGGAATTAGAGAACAAATCACAAAAACTTTCTTGTTCTTCAAAAACAAAAGAGCCCACTTACATTTAAAAGGTATAATTCCACCAACTCTATTTAAATACTGAAGCTCCTTTTTAAAAAGCGAATCAAAGCATTATGCAAAGACACACAAAATCTTATCAAATTCTTTTTATAAGACAAACACATAATCTAAAAGACTATTATGTTTTTATTAAATACCAAATAGGAGAGGTTTTAAGACTAATTTCTAAACAAGCTTTTCAAATAAATGAAAAAATAAATAGCTGAATACTAATCTGAGACAAAAATTAGCTTTTTTATTCTTTTTAAACCCATTATCTGGAATCCCCTCATATCAGCTCCTACCTGAAAGCCTTATAAAGAAAAATGTGCTTTACCCCAATGTTCACAGCAGCACTATTTAC
The DNA here is from genome assembly GCF_003031525.2 of Neophocaena asiaeorientalis asiaeorientalis. Taxonomy (NCBI): domain Eukaryota; kingdom Metazoa; phylum Chordata; class Mammalia; order Artiodactyla; family Phocoenidae; genus Neophocaena; species Neophocaena asiaeorientalis. The sequence goes on from NW_020172677.1 coordinate 613,424, forward strand.
AATAGCCAAGACATGGAAGCAATCTAAATGTCTATTGACAGATGAATGGATAAAGAAGATGTGGTATACCTACAATGGAATACTACTCAGCCATAAAAAAGAATGAAATAATGCCATCTGCAGCAACATGGATGGACCTAGAGAATATCATACTAAGTGAAGTAAGTCAGACAAATACCATATGACATCACTTATATGTGGAATCTAAAATATGATACAGATGAACTTACTTACAAAACAGAAACAGACTCAGACACAGAAAACAAACTTACGGCTACCAAAGGGGAAGAGGGATAAATTAGGAGTTTGGGATTAGCAGATTCAAACTACTATATATAAAACAGATAAACAACAAGATCCTACTGTATAGCATAGGGAACATATTCAGTATCTTGTAATAAACTATAATGGAAAAGAATATGAAAAAGAATATATATATGTAAAACTGAATCACTTTGCTGTATACCAGAAACTAACAAAACATTGTAAGTTAACTATACTTCAATAAAAAAATAAAAGAAGGGCTTCCCTGGTGGTGCAGTGGTTGAGAGTCCGCCTGCCGATGCAGGGAACACGGGCTCGTGCCCTGGTCCGGGAGGATCTCACGTGCTGCGGAGCGGCTGGGCCCATGAGCCATGGCTACTGGGCCTGCACGTCCGGAGCCTGTGCTCCGCAACGGGAGAGGCCACAGCAGTGAGAGGCCCGCGTACCGTAAAAAAAAAAGTAAAAGAAAATTTTTTAAAAAGTGTGCTTTAATGTCATCATTTTCTCTTTGTGTTTGAGCAACTCTGCCAAAATTATTCGAATAGTAGAGCTTTGAAATCCATTCTAAAGTCTTCCATAAGCAGGGATAAAAAACCAAAAACACCTCAAATACTCAAAACAGAGATGACAGACATGGTTTTTTATAGTTGGTTGACTGGATTCTGCTTTTGTTTGGGGGACAAGAAGAAATAAACCACAGGGAGAAAAGATTGAAAGTTCTGCCAAGCACAAGTAGCCAGTTTACTATTTCCTTCTCTTCTTTCTCATGAGACCAGAGGAGTAGATGTCTGGACTCTTAAAAATTCTTAGGCTGAAGTTTCCAGTCTTCTGAACAAACCTAGCAAATCAACTGTGATATTGTTGATATATAGCACCCCCATCACATTAGAGGCCACACATTTGGAAACAGGCAGTCTTCCTTGCCTTCTTTTATTTCTCTTTCTACATTTGAGTCATCACCACCACGCCTGCTTGGCCCCCTTAGGCCCTACCATGCCCCCGTCATGCTCACTTTTAGCCTCCTCTCTTACACGAATTCCCCCAAAGTCTCGAAACTCTACTGAGTTATTTCTCTCAAAGCGACCAATATCCCTCAGTATTCCTCCCACCTCAGTAATGCCCAAGCCCCATCCCTTTCCCACTCCCCCCACCTCCCCAGAGAGTGTTGATTTCATTATGATAGTACAAATACTGAAGAGGATGTGGAGTGAATTTAAATTTTGAATTCATTTACAAAATATTATTGAAGGCCTAATATGTGCCAAGGAGATAAACACAGCAAAAACCAAATGAAATATAAACCCATATGAATTTCCTTCTGGTGGAATATGTGGTGTTATTTTTAATCTGAAGGTGAACAAGGTCAGTGTGTTTCTTACTACTGAAAACCAACAGAATCCACACGGCTTGATAACAGATAAATTCTCATTCATATCTCTCCTGCCCATCATTCTCCAAATTCCTTCCAACTATTTCAGGTAGCTGTGCTATATACCACATTGCCTCAGCAAGGAAAAAAAAAAAAAAAGTTATTACTGGAGGCCAGAACAGAAAATGTCACAATGTCCAATAACTATTTGAAACTGTGACTACAAAGGCCCCCTAGAAACAGGCTATTGTTGTTCTGATAATTTACTGTGATTTTTGTTTAGTTTTTTGAACATACTACAATTTGGAAGTATAGCATTTGGTATAACTTAGTAAGAAAGGTAAACCACTAAGGCCTTCTTGGTTTTTCTCAAATAATTAAAGCCTGGTCTTTGTAGGCATCTATTGGTCTGATAAAAATATTTTATAAGATGTAAAATATTAAATTCATATCGCTTTAGCTACCCAGAACGAAAGGCCACCTGCTGAGATTTAGACAGTGGCAATATCACATTGTACTTATTACCACAACTCAGTGTCATTCTTCTCTACCTTCAAAAACTGTGGCTCTAGAGAAAATAATTCCATATTTATTACTATTAAAATCCTAACACCTGCCCCTCAGATTTAAGTCTGTTACATTGTTTTTAAAAAACTGAAGTAAAAATGACATCTTGGAGACTGGTACGTAACTATAGTTATTTATTCTACAGTATATTTTTCTAAGTTGGGAATACTCTGGTATAGTTACTATTTGACCAGTTTAAACATACCAGACAGTTAGCAGAGTGGTGCAGCAGTGTGCTGGGCCCTTAAACATACCAGCAAATAAAACAAGAGTAGAGGAGAAAAGACATGACAATGCAATTTTCTGGCCAACTCTTCAAGAAGAAGAAGGTGGCAGCATCATTGCTTAGTGTACTGCTTTACACTTATAAAACACTCAATAGGTATTCACTGAAAAGCAAATGCAATTCTTGACAACTGCACGCACCCCAGATCAAAACAGGAATAGCTAATATATCAGTTTCATAAAAGGTATACATGTTATAATTTAACTTAAAAAGATATCCAAAACATTATATATTATACAAGTCAAGAGGTCACATGTAAACTATCCCTAAAAAAGTGTTATTTCAAAATCATTAAGATCTAATTTGAATATACTTTCCAGACTTTGCTAAGTCTAAAGAAGAAAAAAAAAAACTCACCTCCCATTTTTCAGAAGCACTATTTCCACGTTCACCCGTTCCAATGAGATACAATCTTCCAGTTCCATCTGACAAGGTAACCCAAGTAGAAGATGTGAAATGCATGGATGCGCAAAGGCGATTGTCATATGCTATCAAATCTGTAGGAAGCCGAAACACCTCTCGTGGTTTTCCTAAGGCAGTGTCCTAAAAAGAAGCCGAACATTATAAATGAATCCCGCCCTCTCCGTGACCCATACACACACAGAATAAATATCTTCAGTGCACTGGTTACGCTCCTCTTCAAGAGTAGGTGCCTAATTTCCCTGCCTTTCAGTGAGCTGTCCCACTGACTCACTTCGAAGAAATAAAAGTGACGGTATGTGACGTCTCGGACTCAGTCATAAAAGACTTTACATCTTCTATCTTGCTTTCTCTTGGATTGCACATGGCAGACACACATGAGGAGGAAGTGAGGGCTCCTGACAAAAACCAGCACCCTGTGAGTGAATCATTTTGGGAGTGTACACTTTAGCCCTAGTAAAGCCTTCAGATCACTGCAGTCTTGGCTGACACCTTGGCTACATTCTCTTGAGAAACCCTGGAACAGAACCACCCAGCTAAGCCACTCTGATTTCTCACTGAAACTGTGAGATGACAAACATTTGTTTCAAGTCACTAAGCTCTGAAGTAAGTTGTTACATAGCAATATGGCAGAAAACTAATACAATGCAGTAATCTAGTCTTCATTCTTCTAAGTTTAAAATTAATGATCAGTATTTTTAACTAATTGGAAATACTGCATCATGTTCTAAATGCCTACACGGACATTCCTGTGGTATGAAAATGCTGTATTATGTTATTAACAGCTTGGGTTTTTGTTGACACATTTTTATCATGTATATGTCCTTACAATATAAAGTTGTAAGATGGATTACACATCATTAAAATGTTTTACAAGAAAATATATAAAAAGGGCTACAACTGAGAAAATAAACTTCCTCTCATACACCAAACTGTATTCAATTCAATTAATTTTTTTTAATTAATTAATTCATTTAGTTTTGGCTGTGCTGGGTCTTCGTTTCCGTGCGAGGGCTTTCTCTAGTTGTGGCAAGCGGGGGCCACTCTTCATCGCGGTGCGCGGGTCTCTCACTATCACGGCCTCTCCCGTTGTGGAGCACAGGTTCCAGACGCGCAGGCTCAGTAGTTGTGGCTCACGGGCCTAGTTGCTCCGCGGCATGTGCCATCTTCCCGCAGCAGGGCTCGAACCCGTGTCCCCTGCATTGGCAGGCAGATTCTTAACCACTGCGCCACCAGGGAAGCCCTCAATTAATTTTTTATTGTTGTTTTAGTTTTTAGTTAACAGGTTTTCCTGCAGTACAAAAATAATCCTTGATTCATGTATTTCATTCTCTACTCCTAGAACTGTTTAGATCAATATATGTACATATTAAAAAAATTTAAGTAAACTATGTCCTTATTAGCCTCAAGTTTTTTAGTGACCCACTGTTTCTTTCTAAAGCATGCAATTTTCCTTAAAACAGCAACTTTCCTTCTTTCTGTACTCATATTTTACTGATTTACATAATATTGCATTAAATAATGAAAATGCAACGACAAACACAGCTGGCATAAAGTTTTTAGAATGACAAAATCTGGGTATTAGTGATGTAAAGCTCAACTAATAGAAACAGAATTGTAACAGCATAGTACTGAGTAGCCTACTGGCAATAAACATTAAGCTTACCGTGGTCTTCAGTCAGTATGTTATTCAAAGAGAATAGAGAATATCAGTTAACCCAGTTAGTTAAGTGAAGGGCAAGTAAGAGAAATTTTCCTGCAGCTGATGTCTACGTAGGCATTTAGAACATGATGTGGTATTTCCAATTACTGTGAAGGAAATGGACTGGTCAACAAATGATAGTGGAACACTAGGGATCTCTAGGGAAAAAATTACACAAAAATATTTCTTACTCCAGATAGATTAATAAAATAAATGTCTTAAGGGAAAAGTAAAATAACTGTGCTAGAAGATTAATAATGTTTTAATAATCTCAAGGTGGAGAAAGCCTTCCTATGTAAATAAAAGACATATAGGAGGTAGGGAGAGGAATACTTGCCACAAATATAAAGCAGTATTAATATCTATAACATACGAAGTACCCTTAAAACTCAACAAGAAAGACAAGGTTATTAAAATTTTTTTAATGGGAAAAGAATATGAACAGGAAAACTATTGCTTTAAAAATAATGAGCAAAATGCTCAAACTCACTAGTAAAAAAAATATATGATTAAAATAATAAGATATCTCTATTAGCCAGAAAAAAAAAATCTCAGACTGTTAATGTCTATTCTTGGCTAAGGTGCCCTGTTGGTAGGAACAGAAATAAGTATAGGCTTTCAGCAATGATTATAAATCAAATTTTATGATGCATTATATACCATTTAATATAATTCCACTTCTAGGAATTTATAAGAATACTTGCACATGTACACTAAGATCCATATAACGAGAATGTTTATTTTAACGATGAAAATGAAAAGCTGTGTCAATAAAAACTAAGATACAACCTAGCTGTTTATCAACAGTAAGAAAATAGCAGACCTTGGCATCCCAGTGCTAGCCTGGTAGTATCAGCTAGGCCTTGGTTTTGCTGTGAGCTGGTGACACTAACAGCTATGTTCTCCTGATGAATATAAACAACTTCACAGAACACTGTCATCAGACAAGGCCGCTGTGTGACCTCTGTCACCATAACAGAACAAGACAAAAACAGCATCACCCTGTAATGGTATCTGAACACAGATAAAACATGTACATTGCCAAAGCTACAAACAGGACCCTAATCCATTCCACTATTACTAACCACAGCTTGAGCCTTGGCCCAGTCTTCTTCCCTCCTTCTGGATAAGACTTATTAAGATATCCATCATGGAATTATCCAGTTTCCTGACAGTATCCAATCCAGAGCAAAGCCCCCGTCTCTTAAATCCTCCCCCCAAATCATCTAATATAAGCTCAATCCTACAATAAGTCCTTTCTAACATCTTCTGAGATACCCTATGGTTCCGCATGGTATGCATTCTCCTCTGCTGCAAAAAGTAATAAATCCAATGTGTTCAACTATAGATGTGTACCTGGCATCATTGTCTGGAGAGCATTAGCAGAGGAATGGTTAACTGTGGAATAATCATCCTTTGGAATACCAAATAACTGTTAAATATACTGAAGTAGATTTACAATACATCAAAAAGATCACCAAGATAATAACTGGGAAAAAAGATGCAGAATATGTATAGATCCATGTACGTTGAAACAAACACCGCGATATGACAGCACAGAGTAAGCTGTAGACAGACACGTGCTATTCTGTTAATAGCGTTGACTATTAGGAAAATGAGATCAAAGTGCAACTGGTGGTAAGGGAGATTGGGGGTGAAGAAGAATTTTCCATTACTGCTTCAAATACATTGCTTGACTGTTTTTTTTCCATATTGAATAATTTACATGTGATATACATAATTAAAGGATGTGAATAAGATAAAATAAAATGGAACTCCTTCCTCAGAATAGTTGTTTCAAAGTAAAAGTTTCTAGTGGTCTCCTCCATTACATGCTCTTCACTATGTCTAATCTAGGGAAGCATTATTAAGAAGCCACTATTCTTCATTTCATATTCAATTATAAAGGTGGCTTTAAGCCATCTTCTTTTAAATACAAGGTTCCACATAACTGAGATTGCTAGGTATCTAATTATCAGATAAATGAGTGCAATATCTAGTAGAATGATTAAGATATTCAAGTCTATAAATGTGAAGCCAAAATTAAATTAAAATTCAAAAGAAAACATACAGTATCTCAAAGTTATATGATAGTTTATGTGAAAGAACCTAAATGTTCCTGATTTTTGAAACCTAATTCTCAAAGAGTAAATTTTAAATGGACTGTACCAATAAAAGATTTTCTTGTGTAAATTAGAGTACTAAGTTATTTCTGAATAACCTTCAATAACAGTTTTACAGTGTCCTAATAATAAAGCTTTATGTAATGTGCATCTATAATGTCCTGGTCCCACCCAATCATTTTCTTCCTCCAGTCAAAAAAAAAATTAACGTAACTATGTTCAAAGCTGTTGAAAATCATTCTAACATTTCACAGGTGAATTGCAAAAGAATTAAAATTTCATTGATAAATGGAGCACTTATTGAATGACTACAATGTACAGTATTGTATTAAATAAGTGCTTTGACTTTTTGCCATCTCATTTAATTATTTCCAAACCCTATGAAGTTGAAATTATTATCCCACTTTAAGAAGATAAAGAACTCTGTTCAAAAAGATTAAATAATTTGCCTGGAATTCCACTGCTAGAAAATGGCAGGGCCAATAGTCAAATCTTGGTTGACCACACTCCAAAAGCTGGTCTTTCCTGTATTCCACACTTTCTTGAGAAGAAACCAATTCTCAAGGTTTTCTAAACAAATGATACCCCAGAACTCAATGCAACTTATAGAATAACTCCCCATCCCGCCATAAAAAAACACCCTAATATGAACGAAACTACCATATTCAGTTTTTCTTTCAGGCTAATATATTACGCACTATTTTAATTAGATTCCTGAGTCAACAAAACATAATACAAAAATCTCAATGTCCACATATTGTATATAAATGACACTAAACAGTAAATAAGTACTGCTTTCATAAACTGTACATATTTATGAAAACATCTCAAAACCATTTGGGGATCTCTTAGTTACAGCTACAAGGAGACAAGCTCTGAACTAACAAAGCATTTTTCTAATACATGTACATTTACAGAAAACACTACTCAAAAAACTGGTCAAGCTAAATTAAATAAGGATGCCATTTACTAGTATTATTAGACATTGACATTTAAAAATTTGCCCTTTTAAAAGGGAGTGATCTTTTTCTGGAGAAAGGCTTTTATCACTAATAACTATTAATTTTATTTGGAAGAAAAAAAAAAGTCTTCCTTTTTCTGCCCCCACCCTTTTTTTTTTTTGCTAAAGCTTTAAGGAAGGGTGTTTTAAATTAATTGCAATTTGACTGAGTAACGTCTTTATGTACCACAAAGCTTTCAATAATGCATTAAGCACACACAGTTCCAAGAACTTACTCCACTCGTTTTTCTTTAACCAGGTAAATTACTGGCTCCCTATTAATAAATTCAGCTGTAGAAAATAAGCTAGATTCAGGTCTAGATAAGAACATACTGGCATACAACTGAGCTGGACTAACAAGCAACCTCACAAATGCATGCTTCAAATGGAATCCAGTAACTCTCCTCTCCATCTTTACATGCAATTTAAAGAGACACCACAAGATGACGCTCTTCTTTAGTAGCAAAAACATGAGTTTTTCAGATAAACGGAAAAATAAATTAGGACAAAATTAATTCCGTAAATATTAAGAAACAGAACACATTACTTTAAAATAAGCCCTAATATCATAATAAAATGACAAAATAATAAAGAACCAAATTTTAAAACACAATTTATTTTTCTTTCCTAAGGAATTTTCTACTTCCTAACTGTACTTCCTCCCAATTGACATTTCTCTAAAATTAACAATTGTAAACCACAAATTAGACTGACTTAGAAGTGTCATGCCTCTATAAACCTGTGTGTTGAACTGCTGCCACCTGCTGGCTCCTGACAAACCTAACGGTCAAGCAACTTGTGGATTTCCTTTCCTGGGCCCTACAGCCTTCATCTTGACCACAATAGTGTTTAGCCCAGATTAACATGGATGGTCATTTTTGTAAATCAGCCACAAGAAAAGAACCTCTCTGGGATTTGTGCATGTGTGCCTTTGACTCAAAAAAAAAAAAAAAAAAATCAGACAATAAAATGTATCTTAGAACTGTTTTCTGCTTTAAAAAAAGTCAATGAGTATCTAGCAGCCAATACTCTCCACCTGCCCCCAGCGCAGTTCAAAGAGCAAGTCAATTGCCTTTGTTGCTGATCAGAAAAACAACAGATTATTCCAATCTGAAACTATTCCAGTTCCAAAAAGCTCTCCAATTCAAGGAAGCCAGCAAAAAACTTTAATCAAAATCTGACAGATTGGGCTTCCCTGGTGGCGCAGTGGTTGAGAATCTGCCTGCGAATGCAGGGGACACGGGTTCGAGCCCTGGTCTGGGAAGATCCCGCATGCCGCGGAGCAACTGGGCCCGTGAGCCACAATTACTGAGCCTGCACGTCTGGAGCCTGTGCTCCACAGAGAAGAGAGGCAACGATAGTGAGAGGCCCACGCACGGCGATGAAGAGTGGACCCCGCTTGCCACAACTAGAGAAAGCCCTCACACAGAAACGAAGACCCAACACAGCCATAAATAAATTAATTAATTAAAAAAAAAAAAAAATCTGACATATAAACAAAATCAAAACCAAAAACCAATATAACTTGTGAAAACAAATACAAATATTACAAATGTCAGCAAATAGAAACCAATAATGTATCAAAATAATAACACACTCTAACCAAAAATAATTTATTCCAGGAACTTAAGGAATTACGAAATTAAAGAATTTTAAAACTACAATATATCAATTTAATTCACTACACTGACAAATTAATAAAAGGCACACAATCATTAATAGGTGGGTTCTGAAAAGGCATGCAATAAAATTCAGCAGGCATAATAAAAACATTAAACAGAAACAGAAACTCAAAGAAGCAACTTTAGAACAATAAAAGCTATTTATCTAAAACTGACAATAAGTATTCTCTTAATTTAAAAGCCATTACAATTAAAATCAAAAGCTAAACGGGGATGCTTGCAGTCCACATTATTATTCAACATTGTCTCAGAGGTTCTGTCTACTAACCTCAATAAGACAAAAATAAAATGACACAGGAATGTTATTTCTACTTTCATAAATACTGGAAAAGGAGAGATAAAACCATTTCCTTTTGCTAAGGATGGAACTGTCTATGTACTTTGAAAACCTAAATGGGAGTAGGTAAAAATTACTCAGTTGTCGAATAAGGTGACTGCTTATACAACAAATAGTCTTTATCAATAAGCATCTAGGAAAGAAAACAGAAAAAACTATATTAATGAGAGGCAGAAACCATAAAATATTCAAGAATAAACTTAATAAGCATAAGATCAAGGGAAAACTATAAACTCTTATTTAAGGACATAAAAGAAGATCTAAATAAATGAAAGGACATACCATGTTCTTGGGTAAAAAAAAAAAAAAAGCCAATTCTCCCCAACAAAAAAAACTACCCACTCTAGCAAAACACTGGAGATTTCTCTAATGAAAGTTTTAACTAGACTGACTCTGGCCATCAGGCCTAGCTAAGTACAGGGGTAAAGGACACCAATGAAAGAAAACAGAGGAATCAGCAAATCCCCACATATTAAAAGATGAGACTACAAACTCTTTTCTTTCCTTTGGATCCCAGAAAGCCAAAATCAGGCCTTAATACTTCTCAGACAAGAAACCAGAGGACTCCTCTCTGAGGACACCTGCCAGCCCAGGAGATATAACTTACAAAAACTAACATTCAGGTCAGGGGATTCTCACTCAAACATACAGTTGTCACTTAACAGTTGGGGAAAAAAACAAAAAAGGTATACATAGGTATATGGTAGGTCTTTTTGATACAGGGTCTAATAAACTATTTTTAGAGTGGGTATTATATCTTTTTGACTAAATAATTCAAGGACTTTGTAATCCAATTGCTAAAAAGAGAATACATATGAAGTGCTAAAACAATTCAGGGATGAGAATGACAACTGAGAACTAGGAAAGAATGCACCTTGTAGAAACTTTGCCAGAAGTCATGCATTCTAAATTATAGTTTCCTTATTGCTTTCGAAGAGGAGAAAAAAACACAACTTTCCAATTTTACCAGGAAACTAAACAAATTTAAATGTACACTATAATTAGGAAGATGTACATTGCTTTGAACATGTACAAACATACAAAAGAGGTTGTTATTTCAATGTTAAGTTCAAATTGGGGAAGAGAGGGAAGGAAGCTGTTCATATTCTACTGTAAATTAATAAACTGGAAGAGACTTTACTTTGTATACTGCAGCATTCCCAGTGCCTACAATAATGCATAACATATAGCAAGTATTCAATAAACATTTTGAATGTTGAATGAATAGTATTAAATTAGACTATGTGACTGAGTTAGGCTCCATTCTTAAAGAATATCCAGATTTTAGATCTGTCTTTCTAAACAAAATATAACAGAATCTTAAAAAAAAAGTAAAAGCCCTTAAATTTAAAACACACAATAAAATGCTAACTATGCATATGCAGAGTATGTATGTGTATGATCATGTATGGGCAATATAGCACACATGTATGTCTATAGGGCATCTGGCTGTGTGCATACACTATCCAGTATATAGTGTATATAGAGTGTGTGTGTATTTAGTGTCTTTAATGAGTCAACAGACAGGCAAAGAGAGACTAAACCAAATAAGGAACTATAACAAATTATTCTAAGGTGTCCACAGAAGCTAGACAATAGGACAGGAAAAGGAATCAAAGACATATTAGTCTTTGCTCTGATTCATGTCAAGTAAGCTATCAAATAAAATTATTTTGAGATAGCCTCACCCATCTTTAATGAGTCAACAGACAGGCAAAGAGAGACTAAACCAAATAAGGAACTATAACAAATTATTCTAAGGTGTCCACAGAAGCTAGACAATAGGACAGGAAAAGGAATCAAAGACATATTAGTCTTTGCTCTGATTCATGTCAAGTAAGCTATCAAATAAAATTATTTTGAGATAGCCTCACCTACCAGAGGGCAGACAGCAGAAGCAAGAACTATAATCATGCAGCCTGTGGAACAAAAACCACATTCACAGAAAGACAGACAAGATGAAAAGGCAGAGGGCTATGTACCAGATGAAGTAACAAGATAAAACCCCAGAAAAACAACTAAATGAAGTGGAGATAGGCAACCTTCCAGAAAAAGAATTCAGAATAATGATAGTGAAGATGATCCAGGACCTCAGAAAAGGACTGGAGGCAAAGATCGAGAATATGCAAGAAATGTTTAACAATGACCTAGAAGAATTAAAGAACAAACAAACAGATGAACAATACAATAAATGAAATGAAAACTACACTAGAAGGAATCAATAGCAGAGTAACTGAGGCAGAAGAACGGATAAGTGACCTGGAAGACAGAAGGGTGGAATACACTGCTGCGGAACAGAATAAAGAAAAAAGAATGAAGACAGCCTAAGAGACCTCTGGGACAACATTAAACGCAACAACATTCGCGTTATAGGGGTCCCAGAAGGAGAAGAGAGAGAGAGAGAGGACCTGCAAAAATATTTGAAGAGATTATAGTTGAAAACTTCCCTAACAGGGGAAAAGAAATAGCCACCCAAGTCCAGGAAGCACAGCGAGTCCCATACAAGATAAACCCAAGGAGAAACACACCAAGACACACAGTAATCAAACTGGCAAAAATTAAAGACAAAGAAAAATTACTGAAAGCAGCAAGGGAAAAACAACAAATAACATATAAGGGAATTCCCATAAGGTCAACAGCTGATTTTTCAGCAGAAACTCTACAAGCCACAAGGGAGTGGCATGATATACTTAAGGTGATGAAAGGAAAGAACCTACAACCAAGATTACTCTACAAGGATCTCATTCAGATTTGATGGAGAAATCAAAAGCTTTACAGACAAGCAAAAGCTAAGAGAATTCGGCACCACTAAACCAGCTCTACAACAAATGATAAAGGAACTTCTCTGAGTGGGAAACACAAGAGAAGAAAAGGACCTACAAAAACAAACTCAAAACAATTAAGAACATGGTCATAGGAACATACATATCGATAATTACCTTAAACGTAAATGGATTAAATGCTCCAACCAAAAGACACA
>NW_020172677.1:626530-634405 GCF_003031525.2 Neophocaena asiaeorientalis asiaeorientalis
TCCAGATTTTAGATCTGTCTTTCTAAACAAAATATAACAGAATCTTAAAAAAAAAGTAAAAGCCCTTAAATTTAAAACACACAATAAAATGCTAACTATGCATATGCAGAGTATGTATGTGTATGATCATGTATGGGCAATATAGCACACATGTATGTCTATAGGGCATCTGGCTGTGTGCATACACTATCCAGTATATAGTGTATATAGAGTGTGTGTGTATTTAGTGTCTTTAATGAGTCAACAGACAGGCAAAGAGAGACTAAACCAAATAAGGAACTATAACAAATTATTCTAAGGTGTCCACAGAAGCTAGACAATAGGACAGGAAAAGGAATCAAAGACATATTAGTCTTTGCTCTGATTCATGTCAAGTAAGCTATCAAATAAAATTATTTTGAGATAGCCTCACCCACCAGAGGGCAGACAGCAGAAGCAAGAACTATAATCATGCAGCCTGTGGAACAAAAACCACATTCACAGAAAGACAGACAAGATGAAAAGGCAGAGGGCTATGTACCAGATGAAGTAACAAGATAAAACCCCAGAAAAACAACTAAATGAAGTGGAGATAGGCAACCTTCCAGAAAAAGAATTCAGAATAATGATAGTGAAGATGATCCAGGACCTCAGAAAAGGACTGGAGGCAAAGATCGAGAATATGCAAGAAATGTTTAACAATGACCTAGAAGAATTAAAGAACAAACAAACAGATGAACAATACAATAAATGAAATGAAAACTACACTAGAAGGAATCAATAGCAGAGTAACTGAGGCAGAAGAACGGATAAGTGACCTGGAAGACAGAATGGTGGAATACACTGCTGCGGAACAGAATAAAGAAAAAAGAATGAAGACAGCTTAAGAGACCTCTGGGACAACATTAAACGCAACAACATTCGCGTTATAGGGGTCCCAGAAGGAGAAGAGAGAGAGAGAGAGGACCTGCAAAAATATTTGAAGAGATTATAGTTGAAAACTTCCCTAACAGGGGAAAAGAAATAGCCACCCAAGTCCAGGAAGCACAGCGAGTCCCATACAAGATAAACCCAAGGAGAAACACACCAAGACACACAGTAATCAAACTGGCAAAAATTAAAGACAAAGAAAAATTACTGAAAGCAGCAAGGGAAAAACAACAAATAACATATAAGGGAATTCCCATAAGGTCAACAGCTGATTTTTCAGCAGAAACTCTACAAGCCACAAGGGAGTGGCATGATATACTTAAGGTGATGAAAGGAAAGAACCTACAACCAAGATTACTCTACAAGGATCTCATTCAGATTTGATGGAGAAATCAAAAGCTTTACAGACAAGCAAAAGCTAAGAGAATTCGGCACCACTAAACCAGCTCTACAACAAATGATAAAGGAACTTCTCTGAGTGGGAAACACAAGAGAAGAAAAGGACCTACAAAAACAAACTCAAAACAATTAAGAACATGGTCATAGGAACATACATATCGATAATTACCTTAAACGTAAATGGATTAAATGCTCCAACCAAAAGACACAAGCTTGCTGAATGGATACAAAAACAAGACCCATATAGATGCTGTCTACAAGAGACCCACTTCAGACCTAGGGACACGTACAGACTGAAAGTGAGGGGATGGAAAAAGATATTCCATGCAAATGGAAATCAAAAGAAAGCTGGAGTAGCAATTCTCATATCAGACAAAATACACTTTAAAATAAAGAATGTTACAAGAGACAAGGAAGGACACTACATAATGATCAAGGGATCAATCCAAGAAGATGTAACAATTATAAATACATAAAAATCAAGCCTCAGTAAATTTAAGAAAATTGAAATCATATCAAGCATCTTTTCTGACCACAACTCTACGAGATTAGAAATGAATTACAGGGAAAAAATGGTAAAAAACACAAAGACGTGGAGGCTAAACAATATGTTACTAAATAACCAACAGGATCACTGAAGAAATCAAAGAGGAAATCAAAACATACCTAGAGACAAATGACAATGAAAACACGACGATCCAAAACCTATGGGATGCAGCAAAAGGAAAATTACCAATGGCATTTTTTACGGAACTAGAACAAAAAACCTTAAAATTTGTATGGAGACACAAAAGACCCTGAATAGCCAAAGCAGTCTTGAGGGAAAAAAACGGAGCTGGAGGAATCAGACTCCCTGACTTCAGACTATATTACAAAGCTACAGTATTCAAGACAGTATGGTACTGGCACAAAAACAGAAACATAGATCAATGGAACAAGACAGAAAGCCCAGAGATAAACCCACACACCTATGGTCAACTAATCTAAGACAAAGGAGGCAAGGATATACAAGGGAGAAAAGACAGTCTCTTCAATAAGTGGTGCTGGGAAAACTGGACAGCTACATGTAAAAGAATGAAATTAGGACAGTCCCTAACACCATACACAAAAATAGACTCAAAATCGATCAGAGGCCTAAATGTAAGACCGACACTCTAAAACTCTTAGAGGGAAACATAGGAAGAACACTCTTTGACATAAATCACAGCAAGATCTTTTTGGACCTGCCTCCTAGAGTAATGGAAATAAAACCAAAAATAAACAAATGGGACCTAATGAAACTTCAAAGCTTTTGCACAGCAAAGGAAATCATAAACAAGACAAAAATACAACCCACAGAATGGGAGAAAATACTTGCAAACAAATCAACGGACAAAAGGATTACTCTCCAAAATATATAAACAGCTCATGCAGCTCAGTAAATAAAATAAAATTTAAAAATTAAAAAAAAAGAAAGCTGTAAATAGTCTCCTCAAAATAAATAAATAAATAAAATAATTTTACTTCCTATGGAAACTCTGCAATAGAAGAAAAATATACTGACCAGTCCACACTGCTTATCTACAGTATTGCAAATGCAGTCATGAACTTTAATTCTAGATTTCCAATCTTTTGATTTAAGTTGGAATTAGTATCCCAAATCATGATTATCAATGAGTGAACTGATGAAACCAAGCTTTTGGCTCTAAAATGTGACCCTATCCACATCCCTCTCCTAGCCATGCATAGTAGTAAACTATTTCCTCCTCCATACTACTACTGCATCTTATCCTTACTTCCGCTGTGACATTATCAATTTATTTGTGTGTGTGGCTACAAAGCATGCAGCAGTATTCAATACATGTTTGTTGAAGAAAAATAAATCTTTCTTATTCAGTAAAATTATCTCAACAAACCAGACTCATACTTGTACCTGAAGAATAAAAAGATCCTATCAAGAATGTAAAGCCGGGCTTCCCTGGTGGCGCAGTGGTTGAGAGTCCACCTGCCAATGCAGGGGACACAGGTTCGTGCCCCGGTCTGGAAAGATCCCACATGCCACAGAGCGGCTAGGCCTGTGAGCCATGGCCGCTGAGCCTGCGCGTCCGGAGCCTGTGCTCCGCAACGGGAAAGGGCACAACAGTGAGAGGCCCACGTACCACAAAGGGGATTAAAAAAAAAAAAAAAAAAGAATGAAAAGCCAACTCCAAAGAGTAAGAACAAGCTTTAAACAACTGTTATCCATTGTATAAACATACTGATTAAGGCTTCTGCTGGCTGCTAGGATTACAGAAATATAAGAAAGACCCACAGCCTAGACCAAGTGTTGGCAAACTATAGCCCATGAGCCAAATTAGCCTGTTGGTTTTGCAAATAAAGTTTTATTGGAACACAGCCACAATCACTGTTTACATATCGTGAACTGCTGTTTTCACATTACTACAGCAAAACTGAGCACCTGTGACATAAGACTGGTCCATAAACCCTGTAACATTTATTATCTGGCCCCGTGCAGAAGAAGTTTGCCAACCCCTGGCCTAGCAGGAATTCAGAGTCCATGCAGATCTGAGAGCCAATGGTTTGAATATCCCTGGGGGAACAAAGGGAGGACGTCATCAAGTCTCCTAGATGAAATAGTTAGCTGAAACTCAAGTGAAGACTGGGAAGCAACCTGACACACAAGTAAGAGAGAATGTTTCAGGTAGAGTAAATTATGTGGGAAAAGGGCTGGAGGGAAAAGGATACAGAGCATGTTTCAGTAACTGCAAGAGTTTAGTATTGTTAGAATGTAGTGTACAAAGTGGTGAAAGACAAGGCTGGAGAAAAGGGCATTATAAGCTGCATTTGCCAAGGTGAGGAGTTTGTATTTTTTAAACAAATACATCACTTTATGCTTATACTTGCTAGGAAAATCAGAATCAAACAAACACACACACACACAAAAAACCCCACCTCTGGAAGAATATACAAGAAACTAATAAGAAGAAGTTACGGAGAGAAAAGGGGTACTGAACACAGGACAGATAAAACTGGGGTCAGAGAGACTTTACTAAATACCTTTTTAAATTTCTTGTTTTTTAAATCACATGAATGCATTATCTATTCTAAAATTACATATTAAAAAAAATAAATAAATAAAAATAAAATAAAATTACATATTAATAAGTGTGGATTTTGTCATAAAGGAAATATTTTAGGAATTTAAATGAGAAGTGATAAGATTAAACAAGCAAACTGGATAGATTATTCTGTAGATGCAACACAAAGGAAAGCTGAAAGGAGCAGAATAGTCAGGAAGCTACTGACAGACCACTGATTACTTAAAGCAAATACATTAACAATGTATTGTGAAGCTTACAACATATGAAGAAGTATAAAATGTATGACAATAGCTCAGAGGATGGAAAAGTAAAAGGAATTATAATACCATAAGATTTTTACATTTTTTTTAAAGTGGAATAACATTAATTGGAGGCAAAGTAGGATAAATTAAGGATGAGTACTACAATCTCTACATTAACCATTAAAAATAATAATACAAACAGGTTTAAATAAAAAGCTAAAAGAGAAAATTAAGTGGAATTTTAAGAAAAAAATTTTTAAAAAGAAAAACTGTGATGAATTAAAAAAACAGATAGGAAGAGAGACACAAAGGAACAAAGAGCAGATGGGACAAAATGGAAAGAATTAGCAAACGGTAACATAAACCCAGCCATATCAGTAATGACATTAAATATAAATGTACTAAGCCAATTAAAGGACAAAGATTGTCATTCTGGATAAAAAACAAGACCCAACTATATGCTCTTTACAAGAGACACACTTTAAAAATAACAACACTGACAAATTCAAAGAAAACGGAAAGAAAAAGACAAATACTAATTAAACAAACAAACAAAAAAAGCCAGGACAGCTATATTAATATCAGAAGACTTCAAGACAAATTATTCCCAGAGCCCAGAGATAAAGAGGAGTATTTTA
This sequence comes from Neophocaena asiaeorientalis asiaeorientalis, assembly GCF_003031525.2. Classification (NCBI taxonomy): domain Eukaryota; kingdom Metazoa; phylum Chordata; class Mammalia; order Artiodactyla; family Phocoenidae; genus Neophocaena; species Neophocaena asiaeorientalis. The sequence goes on from NW_020172677.1 coordinate 631,799, forward strand.
TAATGTTAAAAGGACGTTGCATAACAGACAAAACAATCCTATTGATAAAATGTCTGCACCCAATTAACATACTTAAAAATACATAAAGCAAAAATTAACTAAAAGGGAAAAACAGATAAATCCACTGTCATAGGATTAACTACTCACATAGAAAAAGCAGTTACATCAATATTGAGATATACAACACATCAGAGTAGTTGCCTGTTGGTAAGAGTGGAGGGGAACAAGTAAATTTAAGTAACAGGAATAAGGGGAAAAATTAAAATTGAATTAAACAAAATGAAGCCTTACATAAACTGATGATAGGATTCCGTATATTAAAGGTATGTGTACCTCAATTCTCTAGACATTAGATGAAAAGGGAAAATTAAGTAACAAATTTATTGGAAAATCCTAGTATTACAAATTTTTTTCTTACCAGCATCACTGTTAAATTCATAATTCTTCCAAGGTTATCAACATAGTAGACACTGTCTTGATACCATGAATCACAGTGTAGGTAATTATACATTCCAAAAGCATGCATGTGTTCCAGTGTATACTGATCATCTCGAAGTTTTACTTCTGCCACAGCTGAAATATAAGAAAAATAAACAAACATCAAGAGTACTGCCTCAGATTGTTATTTTCTGCAGAATGCCAACAAGGCAAAAAAATCACAGAATACTAATTACCAAGGCCTCAGGACAATTCACTACATTTTTCATTTCAAAAACAATTTCTGGGCCCCTACTAGGCACTGTGTGCAGAGGATAAACAGTGAGTAAAACTGACAAGGCCCCTGCCCTTACAGAACTCAGAATACAGTGGCCAGAGGAGATAGAGCTCTTCATACCACATTCTTTTCTTTTAGATACCTCTTCCTTGTAATTATAAATAAAAAGAACAGAGAAATCATAAAATTGAAAGATTTCCTGTTTTCTGGGCAAATATTAAGTACACTTTATAAAGTGTGTGCTTTTTAAAATGCTCCACCTCTATCACCTCATTCATTTTTTACCACACATTAAGAAATAAAGAGAATGTTTTTATTATCCCATAAAATAATTATGGAAATAAATGTAAGTGCAAATGGTGACTTCTCTAATGCTATACCACATCTTTCCCAAGAGTACAGAACAAAACAGTGATCATATCTGGAACAGAAACAAGGTTTCTTATTTAAAGAACAGTGTTGGGCTTCCCTGGTGGCGCAGTGGTTGAGAGTCCGCCTGCCGATGCAGGGGTCACAGGTTCGTGCCCCGGTCCGGGAGGATCCCAAATGCAGACGCGGAGCGGCTGGGCCTGTGGGCCATGGCCACTGAGCCTGCGCGTCCGGAGCCTGTGCTCCGCAACGGGAGAGGCCACAACAGTGAGAGGCCCACGTACCACAAAAAAAAAAAAAAAAAAAAAAAAAAAAGAACAGTGTTTTTTCCACTAGGGCATTGGAAGCTTCCATAACTTTATTTTACCTTGTTCCAGCTTTATTGAGATGTAGTTGGCATATGACATTGTATAAGTTTAAGGTACACAACATAATGATTTGATATATGTATTTATTGTGAAATGATTATCAAAATAAGTTTACTTAACACAGACATCACCTCATAGTTACAACTGTTCTTCTAGTTATAAGAACTTTTAAGATCTACTCTCTTAGCTGCTTCCATAATTTTATGTTTCCTTTTTATTTATTTGCTTATTTATTTTATTTTTGGCTGCATTGGGTCTTCGCTGCTGCGCACGGGCTTTCTCTAGTTGTGGTGAGTGGGGGCTACTCTTCGTGGCACTGCATGGGCTTCTCACTGCGGTGGCTTCTCTTGTTGCAGAGCACGGGCTCTAGGCGCGCAGGCCTCAGTAGTTGTGGCATGCGGGCTCAGTAGTCGTGGCGCACGGGCTTAGTTGCTCCGTGGCATGTCCACGCGCAACGGACCAGGGCTCAAACCCTGGCAGATTCTTAACCACTGCGCCACCAGGGAAGTCCTGCTTCCGTAATTTTAAATCTGCCAAGCCTGATCTCTGCCTCCCACTCCTCCTTCCCTTCTATGTAGAGAGAAACTTATAGTTCAGGGCTACCAGTGACCTAGAATTAATTTCTGCTCCAACAGGAGATACATAAGTAGACTATGCTGGGCCAATATTTTACCTTAATTATGAAGGTAAAATTAATTATGAATACACCTTACTGTATTCTGATTGCAAGTATTTTCATCTTTTTTCCCCAAATGCTCACCTGTTTGTACTTCTATTACCTGCCTTGAGGCCTGGCTGACTTACATTTATTCATTCATTTATTTAGCAAATATTTTAATAGGCACAAATGATACAATGATGGGAAAAGAGCACAGAATCTACCTTCTTAACACTTATGATCCAGTGAGGAAATGGACGTTAGTCAAATAAATAAATATATAATTAAACTGTAATAAATGTTATAAAGGAAAAGTATTGGATACTGTGAGAACAAATAACACTGGAAGCTGATCTACTTGGGGAGATTAAAGAAGGCTTTAAAAAATTTGAGCCAAGCTACAAAGGACAAGGTAGAGTTAACTTAAGAAACATCCCTACACACACACACACACACACACACACACACACACACACACACACACACACACACACTAC
>NW_020172677.1:634456-669742 GCF_003031525.2 Neophocaena asiaeorientalis asiaeorientalis
CTTATCACAAGCAAAATGAGAGCAGGCGAAAGTAGAAGGAAACACTTGTGTTCAAAAAACTAAAAGTCAGCCAGACTGGCTGAAATACAGAGCAACATGGAGAACTGCACAAGGAAAGGCAACAGGTGAATAAAGCTAGAGAACTGGGCAGAAGCTGGATCACAAAAGGCCTTGCCTTTATTTATCACTGTTGATAAACTCAATGTAATAAGAGCTCATTTAAGAACTTTTAAGCGGGAGAGTAAAGTCCAGATTCGAATGTATAAAAGGTTTCTTATAGGGACTTCCCTGGTGGCGCAGTGGTTAAGAATCCGCCTGCCAGTGCAGGGGACACGGGTTCGAGCCCTGGTCCAGGAAGATCCCACATGCCGCGGAGCAACTAAGCCCACCCGCCACAACTACTGAGCCTGTGCTCTACAGCCCACAAGCCACAACTACTGAGCCTGCATGCCACAACTACTGAAGCCCGCGTGCCTAGAGCCCATGCTCTGCAACAAGAGAAGCCACTGCAATTAGAAGCCCATGCGCCGCAATGAAGAGTAGTCCCCGCTTGCCGCAACTAGAGAAAGCCCACGCGCAACAACAAAGACCCAACGCAGCCAAAAATAAAAAAATTTTAAAAAGGTTACTTACAACTACCTACGGAAAACAGACCAGAGCAAAGCAAAGTAAGCCCAGGAAGATCCACCAGGAAGCTACTGCAGTCATCCAGGTAAAGGATGGTTGAAATTTGGAGACCTATCAGAGGTTAAATCATTATAACTTTGTGATGGATTTGATAGAGGCTGAGGAAATTATTACATGACTCAAGGAAGTGTTTATTTTATAAGGAAGTTAAAAATACATATTCACTGATTAGAAGGGAAACAATCATTAATTCTTGTTTTTCTAGCACCACTGTGTGGATTCAACTCAACGCTGCAGGAAGTGTACGTGGTAACAGAATGTTCCAAAGCAGTAATATCAGGCAATGATACAACAAATACATTTTCTTCATATTTGTACCAAAGACCCCTGACCAAACCTGAACAAGCCAGAGACTTCTTAGCCCTTTGCCTTGGTACAACACCTTGTCTGTAACTGTATTGATTCTGGAAAACCATTATTAGGAAACCATGAAATACTCTAAGTCTTAGGTTGCTGCATTCTGACAAGATTAATTTATGTAGGTTATTAGGACACAAATGAAGGGCACATTACATACTTGCTATTTTGCAAAAGCTGACAGTGCTCAGAAAAAGGCCACCTCTCTGGCCCCAAATGAGAAAGGAAAAGTTATTGCATTTACTCTGTCAATCAACTTGAGTATAAAAGGGCAGGCAGAGAAAAATGAAAGGAGAAAAGCAATGTCCAGAATGTGACAGAGCTTAACCACTGATGGGGCTCTTTTGTAAAGACTAAGGGAGGGGTGGACAGCAGGGAGTCTCCAATCCAGCTTGATCTTTGATATGACTGAAGAAGAGGAACCTCTTTAACAAAGGGCTAAGAAGCCACTGTAGTAAAATATTTTATTAACATTATCTTACATTAGAAATAAAACAGCTTTGCTGAAAAAGCCTTCTCTCTTATTCTATGAAAAAGAACTTAGGGCCTAACAAAAAGGCAATCTCCCTTAATCTTTACCTATATTTCTTATAAAACATGCATGGAACCTCAAAAACCTATAGTTTTTCATTCACAAACTATTTATTGAATGTCTACTATGTGCCAGACATGGTGCTTGGCATTGGGCAAATACTGGTAAATAAAACAGACATGATCCCTGTGTCCTAATCGTGCTAACAATGGTCACAATTACTGCTTCTTGTCCTTTCAAAATACACAGTTAGGTTGAACCACATGAAATTGTCAATATTCAACTCTTTTGACACCAACTGAATATGATTCAATCTAATACTTACATAAGCAAAGTACAGTATTTTTTTTAAAGGAGGAGAAGGGCCAAAGAACGTTAACTCACAATGGTCACTTCTTAGACCATTTATCTTCTAAAACAGATCAGTTTTCTGTTCACCTAGTTACTGTGTTTGCTCTTTGCATATAAAGATGTAAAAAAGCAAGAGTACAGGTTTGTATTAGTTCTGAAGCAAAATGTACAGAACAAGGCAGGGCTAGAATTAGCAGCATTGCTCCCACTACTCTTCTATACAATGCTTCTGCACCATAACACAGCTTCTCTTCCCCAAATTTTCCTCCAGAAGAGTAGGCATGAATTTTATAGTAAACTTACATAAATAAGTTACATGGCTCTTCTCTCCCTTTACTCCAATTATAGCCTAAACCTTCGCCAGCTTTTATTCTCCCTGCCCTGAAGAAACAGCCCAGAGACCACAAAGTGCATTAGAAAAAGCACGAGCTGTAGGGTCAGGTTAGCCACTGATGGCTAAGGTTAAGTTACCTAACTTTCGACCCTGATTCCTCACCAGTAATAAAAGTTAATAATACTTATCCTGTGAAATTATTGACAAGTTTAAATTATGTGAAGTATTTGCTATGTGACACCTAAGAAAAAGAGTAAGTGTTAATCTCCCAGTTCCTCTTCTCCCTCACAAGACTAATTCTCACAGCTGTTTATGATTCCATTCTCTCCTGCCTCTTCTAGGCCTCTCCTCAGGTTATCTCCTCTCCACTGGCCCCTTCTCCTCCACTTAAATATGCTGAAAACTTCCCCACTCTCAAAACACATGAAAAAGATTTCCTCTTCTTCGCTCTGCACTCAAAGCAGAGCTCTCTCCCACCCTGTACTTCTCAAACTTCTCTAAAAAAGTCTACACTCCCATTTTCTCATTACCCTCATTAACCCATTTTAATTCTGTTTCTAGCTCTACCACTCTATAAAATTATTTTTCCCTTAAAAATATGCATTGAGCAGCCAAGATGGAATAATAGTAATCAGATTTATCCCTCCCTCAGAAACAACCAGTAAGACAAAATAAAATGAACCAGACAAAATTACATGAAACAATAATTTTCAAGACACAAGGCAACAGGCAACAAAGGATAGTGATCGTTAGGAGATGAGAAACAAATGAGGTGAGCTCTACTACTGCCCCAGCTTAGTGCCATGAGTGAGTTTCCAGCCCACAGCACAAAGAGGGGAAAGTGAGGTAGAACCTGACCAGCTCCCTGGGTTGAGATTTCTGAGCTGAAAGTCTGGGGAGACCAAGACAGCTACAGTTCATCGGACCGAGTACCAGAGAAGAGAGAGCCATAGAGAGAGAGAACTCCAGAGATCTGCAGAGAGTCTCTCTCAAATATTCAGCAGAGAACTAATGGCATATGTCTGAGCAAACTACCCCAGACTAGGGAAAGAACCATCTGAACGGATTAGAGGGAACAGTGTTGGGTACTCACACAAGGCTAGGAGCTGTCACTGTTCCCACTAGGCAGACCAGAGAAAACTCTGAATTCATAGGCAGAGTACACAGAAAAGTCTTGTCTCAGTGGTGAGGAATAATCAGCCATAGACTGAGCATTGCTCCAGACAAGGCTAAAAAAGCATAAACGCAAGACCTAGTGGAATTAATCTAATTAATCCAAGTAACTCAACTGCATCACAGAACAAAGTTCAAGAAGATTTATAAGGATACAAAAATGTCTTACACTCAATAGGGTAAAATCCACAACTTTTTGCATCCAAAGATTACCAGGCATGCAAAGAGGAAAGAAAACAAAACCCACAATGAGAATACCCAATCGACAGAAGCCAACACATAACTGACACAGAAGTTATAATTAGCAGAACAAAACATTAAAATGTTTTAAAACATTAAAATGTTTAATGAAACATTAAATTAAAATATTTATTAAAGTACATTCCAAATGTTCAAAATGACAACCAGAGACATGAAAGGTATTAAAAATCATTTAAATCAAACTTCTAGAGATGAAAACTACAATAGCTAAGATGAAAAATACTCTAGATGGGATTAATGACAGAATAGACATTGCAAAAAAAAGATTAGTGAAATTAAAGGCATGAAAATAGAAACTATCCAAAATAAAACAGATTTAAGGGACTCCCCTGGTGGTCCAGTGATTAAAACTCCCATGCTTTCACTGCAGGGGGCACAGGTTCAATCTCTGGTCGGGGAACGAAGATCCTGCATGCTGCGCAGCAGGGCCAAAAAAACAAACAAAAAAACCCAAAGAAAGATTTAAAAAAAAAAACAGAAAAAAATAAAAAGAACATTGATGAGCTGGGGTTAACTTCCAGTAATCCAAAAATGGGTAACTAGATTCCTCAAAGGAGAAAACAGAGGAAAAAAAAAAAAAACTGGAAGAAATAATGGCTGAAAACTTTCCAAACTTGATGAAAACTATAAACCCATGGATCTAGGAAGTTCAACAAACCCCAAGCACAAGTATCATGAGGAAAACCACATCAACACACAACATAATCAAACCGCTCTAAACTAATATGAAAGAGAAAAGTCTTAAAAGCAGCCAGAGAAGAAAAAGATAGTATGCATAAAAGAACAAAGGCTAACATACAATTTTTCATCAGAAACAATACAAGTAATAAGACAAGGGGTAACATCTTTAAAGTACTGAAAGCAAAAAGCTGTTAACCTAGAATTCTGCACATAGCAAAAGTATCTTGAAAATCAAGGCAAAATAAAAATGTTTTCAGACATACAAAAGCTGAAATATTTAATCACCAGAAGACCCACACTGCAAGAAATGTTAAAAGTCCTTCAGGCGGAGGAAAATTATACAGATAAAAATATGGATCTACATAAAGGAATGAAGAGCGCCAGAAATGTAAATATATAAGATTTTTTCTCTACTTTTTACTTCTCTTTAAGAGATAATTAACTATTTAAACAAAAATAACAACGTATTACAAGTTTATAGTAATATGTAAAAGTAAAATGCACAACAATAGCATAAAGGAAATGGAAGTATACTTTTGTAAAGTTCTTATACTACACATGAAACAGTACAATATCATTTGAATGCACCATGTAATAATTTAAAGATGTATACTATAAACCCTAACATAACAAAACAAAGAGCTATAGCTAATAAGCCAACAAATGTGATAAAAATGGATTCATTTAAAAATACTCAATCCAAAAGAAGGCAGAAAAGCAGGAAACTTCCATTCTCCCAAAGACTAAATGGGACCAACAGACTACCAACAGCAAGATGAAAGACCCAAACCTAACAAAATCAATAAACACATTAAATGTAAAGTCTTATCACAAGATAAAGACTATCAGTTTGAATAAAAAAGACCTATTTTTGCCAAAAAGAAATGTATGTTATCAACACAACATTGTAATCAACTATACTTCAATAAAATAAATTTTAAAAAAAGAAAGAAATGCATGTTAAATACTAAGACACAAATAGGTTAAAAGTAAAAGAATGGAAGATATATATGTATACACTATGGTAACATTAATTAGAAGAAAGCCGAAGTGACTATTTTACTATCAAACAGGAGAATTCAGGGCAGACTATCGCCAAGGATATAAAGGTTCTTTCATAATGATAAAGTGGTCAATTTATCAAGAGAACATAATAATCAATAATGTTTATGCAACATAAAATATATGAAGCAAAAACTGACAGAACTGCAAGGAAGAAGAGAAAATCCACAATTATAGCCAGAGATTTCAAAATCTCTCTCTCATGCAACAAGAATAAATTCAAAGTAATTATGCTGAGTAAGAGAAGCCAGACAAGAAAGTACATACTGTGTAATTCTATGTATATAATACTTTAGAAAATACAAACGAATCTACAGTGACAGAGCAGTCGTGGCTTAGGGACTGAGAGGGGAGAGGGAGAAACAGAGGGCCAGTTACAGAAAGGCACAAGGGAACTTTTGGGGATGGTAGCTAAGTTTAATCTTTTTTTTTTTTTTTTTTTTTTGGGAATATTTCTCGAGATGTAATCTACGATAGAGTCCTTAATCTGACGGCCCGTAGGTAATTGAAAACGCTCCTAACTGCAATGGAGTTTCTCTTCTAAGAACTGGGTCTCGGCCAGAGGAAACAGAAGCAGAAGGTCCTCCAAAGAGGTGTGACTTCTCAACGCACACGTTTACAGGGAATGCTCCAGGAGGAAAGCCTGCCCTGAGCTCTCTCCGCAGCAGGGGCCAGGCCAGGACCGACAGGCGGGCGGAGCCCAGAAAGCACCCGCATGCAGGACCTCGGAGCACGGGCAGCGGAGCCTAGAGCCGGCCCAGGGTCCCGATACGGCAAAGCCACTCGAAGGCGGCTCCCTCGGGGGCTGGGGATGGGCATCATTCTCCAGAACCAGCCACTCTGGTCCACCCCTGCCCGGCAGGCCGTGAGAAAGGCCACGGTCGCCTGGCTACCCGGAGTCAGAAAAGAAGAAAATGCGGGAAGCGTCGAGTTTCGGAAGCCAAAAGGAGAAAGGAACAGAGTGCTAGGGGGCACCGCCGCTACCCACCTGCGTCAAGCTCCAGCTGGTAACAGGGCAGTGGCTCGAGGGAAAGCTTATAACCCTCGAAGCGGGGATCCAACAGAGGTCTCTTCACCCGCAGGGAGCAATTAGCGGCCACCTCCATCGCCTTCCAGGGGCCTAGCGTGAGAATTAATAAAGTTCGGGTTGAAAGGTCCGCGCTTCACGCATATTACCGTGGCTGGGAGGCGGCGTGCTTCCCATCCCAGAAAACACTGCGGCGTAACATCCCTTCTGGGTAATGTAGTGCCCACGGGGAAGTTAGCTCTGTTGCATATTGGGATATGTAGTTTTTAGTGAACTTAATGCCCGTGCGACAGCAGGATCTGGACTCTCTTACCCAGAGGGCTGAGCGACCAGGAGGCGGCCCGCGCTGGTTAAAGTCTCACATTATAGGCAGGGTGGCGAGACCCCGCCCCGGAAATGCGTGTGCTAGCTTTCTGTGTGCTTAGGTGCCCGAGCTACTGAGGGTCTAGGTCCGGGCAGCCGAAGAGTGTGGTAGGTAACGGTCGTCAGCGCAAGGGTCATTTCGTCGCTGGGAAGGGACGGCCCTCGCCCGCGGTGATGGTGGTGAGCTATGCCCGTGGTCCTCAGGGCCGGGACCCGGGCCCAGCCCAGGCTCCTTTCGATGTGCTGTCTTTCGTTAGCTTCCCCGACCCGCGCTCGCGGGCCTGTAGGGCTCTCCGACAGGGCGTGCTACCGGAGTTGGCCTGAAGCCAGTCCTCGCTTTGTTTTCTGGCTCCTCCCCTCCCGCCTCTCCCGCTGTCTCCGCCCTATTCTGTTTTCCCAAAGACTGTCTGAACTGGGAGGGATCCCCTAGCGCCCTTGTTTTACCAGTGAGAAAACTGAGGCCTTTAAGAACTGACTTGTCCAAGGTCACTCTCCGTATTTTGGGGGCCAAGGCAAGATCAAGTTCAGTATTCTGCTAATGGTACGGACTAGACCTTAGTATTATTTTGAAAATGTTAGCCTCCAACTGCAAAAGCAAACATATCCTAGTCACTTCTCAACCTCTCCTTTTTCCTGTTCCATTAAAAAAAAAAAAAAAAAACAACTCTGAAAACTCACTGCCAGTCTTGAGTCTTCATAGAGGCGGCGAGGTTGGGGACAACAAAAGTAGTCTCAAGTTGGTGACAGATAAGTGGAGTAACGTTAGCTTATTCCAAGTTTTACAGTTTATCCTCCCTGTCCTTTTTACACCGTTTTGGTTGTCCGTTTTTACTGAAAACTGAGAATTTTCTAAGTTAGGAATTAGTTTGATACTTGTTTTCTTCTTAACCCAACCAGCAAGCTTTGATAAAGAGCATATACACACACACATACTTACAGCTAGTTTGGCAGTTGTAATTCTGGGTACATACTAGTGGAAAGTAAAGTAAAGCACTTCAGATCCTTATCCAGGAATTTCATTTTTCACAAACTGTGCTTACTCTGCTATTGATATTTAGGTTATATAGCTTCCCCCAAATTTTGAATACAGTTAATTAAGATGCAGAAATGATTAACAGTCAGTTATTATGTGCGGTTAAAGTATTTTGCGGCTTCTGGGGTCACAGTACCTGAGTTAAAGTCCTGCCTTCACCACTTTTCTATCTCGGTGCCTCAGTTTCCTCATCTGTAAAATACAAACTATGTTAATAGTACTTGCATAAAAGAATAAGATCTGGGAATTAAATGAGATTAAAAACTCAGTGCGTTAGCTCAGTTCCAGGTACATAAGTGTTTAATAAATGTTACAGTAATTGTCATTATCCAGAGACTCATTAATAAAGGGTACATGGGGGAAGAAAATTGTAAAGTCATGATCATGACTTCTTGGGATGCAGTAAATAATATTAGGAGTAAGGACCTTGTTAACACATTGTTGAAATTTATCACCCCTTCAGTCGATAGATAGACTGTTAAATGTGTTGAGGTGCTTGAGAGGATTTAGAAGAAAATGCTTTGTAAGTGTTCTATATCTGAAAATACATGTTGATGTTCAGGTTAGCAAGATGAACAAAGATGCGCAGATGAGAGCAGCAATTAACCAAAAGTTGATAGAAACTGGAGAAAGAGAACGGTAAGTAATCGATTGTGTTAATTAATTACATTTAACATCTTTAAATTACAGTTATAAGAATCTAAAAAGTAACAAAACTGATGTCAGTGGAAATAATTACAGAAAATTGAGATTATCAAAAGCAATTCCTAACATCTGTTAAAAATGCTTAGGTCTGTTCAATATTGCAAGACTTGGAGGGAAGTGGATCATGTACAAAGATGAACAGGAAGTGAGTCTCTCTCAAAAAATGTCTAATCTAATGGAGAAGAAAAATACATACCCAGATAACTACAATTGAAGATAAAATGTTACCCACTTTTTAACAGGGAGACAGCATGATGGAACCAGTTTCAGTTACCAAGCTCTCTTAACCTCAGAGCAATGTGTGCTATTCCTACTCTCTGAAACATTCTTCTTCCTTCCCCCCATCTTTAACTAATTCTAGCTCATTATCAGGTCTTAATTTAAGTATCATCTCTTCTAGAAATCTGTTAACTCCCAAATACCTTGTTCCATCATAGTATTTAATCACTTTGTATTATAATCACCTCCTTTGCTAGTTTGTATCAATAGAATCTGAGTTCCTTGACAGCAGAAATACTACTGTATACCGAGCATCGTGCCTAGCACATAATTGGCCAGGTAAATATTTGAAGAATGAACAGGTTTGGAAGTACAGAGGAGAGTCTAAGGAATCAAAAAAGTCTTCCAGGAGCAGGGTGATAAATTGTATGAGAGAAATATATATAAGGAACAAGAGGGATCTCTCAGTTCTACCTGGGGATTAAGGTAATCAGTAAAGCTCTCACAGAACAGTAGAAGTGGTACTTCAGCTGGGTAAGAAGGATTCGCAGTTCCCCAACCTAGTAAAGGAGAAAGGACAGTCTAGGCAAATGGAACCGAATATGCAAAGTCAAAGAGATTTGTTACAATATGATAATATTCTGGGGAACTGTGCAGTTAAAATGTGAAAGACAGTGGACAGGAGAAATGTGGCTTTTGTATAATCAGAAATCTTTCCATTCACAATGATAAGAAACTGAACTCAGTAACTGGCTCAGCCAATTTCTATATAAGATCGTGTGACTAAAAGTCTAGGGCTTGAAGGTGCTTCAGGCACTCAAAAATTGTTGCCAACAACATGTCTGTCTTTCCGTCTCTCATCTCTGCTTTCCTCTCTGTTGGCTTTATTCTCAAGAAGGCACTACCCACAAGGTGGCAGAAATTAGCGGTTCAAAATTTACATCTCTCCACCTGAGACTACCGTTCTCCTAGTAGTTTCAGCAAAGGACCTAGCTAGATTACCATCCTACTTAAGGTAATAGGCCATTCATAATCAGTGTTGCCTAGGTCACATTTCCATTGCTAGAGCCCTACCTGGATTTCTTACACCGAGAGTTGTGGAGTGTTTTTACTGTCAAAGAAATGGCAGGAAAATAGGTGGTAGTTTGCAAAAACATCTGTTGTTGACTTTATCCTTGGGTGTTGGGAGTCATTAAAAAATTCTAAGAAAGGGACTGACTAGATCACATTTGCACTTTAGGAATGTTATTTTGGCAGTATGGAGGATAGACTTGAAGGGCTAGAGATAAATTGCAGAAGATAATAGGTTAAAAGTGGAAAACAGCAAAAATGGAAAGGAGAACTTACAGGTTTGTTTTTTTTTTTTTAAGTAAAATCAACAACCCTTGACATGAGGAATGAGGAAGAAGAAAGCCTCTAGAACAGTGCCTTGGGAAACTGAGAGGATAGTATTGCCAATAATGGGTGTAGGGTATTATGTATTACTGTTTTTTTATCTGTTTTCATTCATGCAGCTTAAAGTTACTGAGTTTCTACCATATGCCATGTCCTGTTAGGTGCTGGAGATATAGTAGTGAACAAAATGAAGCCTGTTCTTTTACACAGCTTACATTCTAATGGGAGGAGACAGAAAATAATGTGTAATATGTCAGATGGTGATGAGTTCTAGAGGAAAAATAAAGCAGAGAATAATCAGGTGTGTTATTTTGGATAAGAAAAAAAAAGTAGGCTTCACTGAGATCAAAAGGATATGAGGGAGTGAGGGGACTCCTAAGAGCCATGGTCCTGACAGAGGAGCTTTCCTGGCATTTTTTTTTCCTTGTGTGCCTTGTGGGACCTTAGTTCCCGGACCAGGGATGGAACCGAGGCTCCAGCAGTGAAAGCGCCAAGCCCTAACCACTGGACAGCCAGGGAGTTCCCTTGCCTGGCATTTTGAGGAACCCATGGAAACTAATAAGACTGAGTCAGCTGGGTGAAGGAGAGAAACAGTAAAGTCAGAGGCATTGCTTCGGAGAGGACAGACCTTGCAGGGTCATTTAGGTTGTAGTAAGGACTTGAAATTGTATTCTGAGTAAATTGGGAAGCCACTGGAGGGTTTTGAGCAGTGAGAGGAGAAGGACGTGTACAAGGGAAGTAGCAGGGGGACGAGTTAGGAGGCTTTGGCAACAGTCCAGTCAAGAGAAGATGGTGGCTTCAACTAGGTAGTAATGGCAGAGGTGGTGAGAAACATTTGGATTTCAGGTATATATTTTAAAACCGGAACCAATAGGATGTGCTTATGGGTTGGACGTTAGTGTTATCAAAATTGCTGAGTGGGGCTTCCCTGGTGGCGCAGTGGTTGAGAGTCCGCCTGCCGATGCAGGGGACGCAGGTTTGTGCTCCGGTGGGAGGATCCCACATGCCGCGGAGCAGCTGGGCCCATGAGCCATGGCCGCTGAGCCTGCGTGTCCGGAGCCTGTGCTCCGCAACAGGAGAGGCCACAACAGTGAGAGGCCCGCGTACCGCAAAAAATAATAATAATAAATAAATAAAAATTGCTGAGTGAAGGATGCGTTCAAGGTTTCTAGTCTGAGGATCCAGAAGAGTGGAGTTGCCAGTCTGACAAGGAGAACAGCTTGAGATGGAAGAGAAGCAAGAGTTGGGTTTTGTCCCTGTTACGATTAAATGACTTAAACATCTAGATGGAAATGTCACATAGTGGATGTTAGGAATACTGAAAAAGAAGCAGTTTGGTTTGGGACTTGACATGTTTAAGCTGAGAAATGAGGTGATTTAGGTTGAAGATTGAGGTTTTATAAGACTAGGTATTGCAGAAGGGTAAAGTATTTTATTGCACCCATGATGCCATTAGTTGTAATACCCACCAATATTTTTTTAACCTTTAAGAATAAAGAAAATACTGCCAATTAAATTATGATAGGCATGCCAATTACTGACTTGTTAAAATGTGGGAAAACACAGTCTTAGAATTAATGAAATACCATAGTTAATGTGTAATTTAGAAGGACAATGAGAAAAAGGGAGGGGCAAGTCTGAGATTAGATATATAACGGGGCAATAAGAGAGCTAATGGGTAAGAATTTGTAGTTAAAGAATGGATTTTGGAGTTTGAAGATTTCAGAAGTACAGCTGCTTCAAACTCAACTAATACCCTTCTGAAGTTGTACAAAACCTACAATATTCCTGTTGGTGGAGGGAAGTAGAAAGTGTGTAAGAAGGCCAGAGAGTAGGGTTTCTTAAGAATTGTACCCCATCCACTTCATTGAATTTTACCGATGACAAAAATGAGGCCCAGCATTTAAATGACTTGCATAAGACCAAAGAACTTTTTAGTGGTAGAACCAAGATTAGGCCATGGTTAAAGTTTTATAACTGGAAGATGGGATTTTTAATTGAACAGTTGAAGCTTTGCTTCAAGCATTCCTATCTAAGATATGGTACACTTGAACACTATTGTAGTTTAATTTGGAAACACTTCTTTTTCAACAGCCTCAAGGAGTTGCTGAGAGCTAAATTAATTGAATGTGGCTGGAAGGATCAGTTGAAGGCACACTGTAAAGGTAATCTGTTTCATTTAGAAGATAAGCTAATTCCATAGCTCTCAGCTGTGTTGGTTTGGAATGCATTAGAAAAATTATAGTCAGTATTTTAAGATATATTGAGTGCTCAAGCATAATTTTAAACAAATAGAAAATTGAAGCTTGTAGTAATAGATTACCTCCTCTCAGTGATAATATGTAGACCTATTCCTTAATTTTTAGAAATTTTCTTTGTGTTTCTCTTAAAACAAGTGAGGCAAGATTTCCTCTGGCATGGAATATGGAATCCCACCTTTTTTGCTGTGCCTACTCAAAGTGAAACATTAATTATTCCTAGTCTGTTTTTCTTAACACATTGAGCACTTTACGGTTGGCAGACTTACAGGAATTATATCTCCTATCTTTAACAGTGTTATTTTTGAAAAAATCATCTATAAAAGCTCTTAGAAAATTACATGTATTTTTAAAATTATAAAATGGGAGCTTGTTAAATTGCAATTAGGTATTGATGATTATGCCATTAGATACAATTACAAGTGTCACTAAGATGAGCCTCCTTCCTTTCTGGCTCAGCTTTTGGTATGCTGGAATTCTGGATATTTATAATGAATTCTCGTATTGGTTTCTACAAATGATAATAGAAACTATTTATATCATTAACCGGAAGAAGGCAATGTGCCAAATTAATAAAAGCATAGACTTTGAGGTCATACAGACCTTCACTGGTAAGACTAGAGCTGGATTTCAAGTCGTGTTTGAATGAGTTATTTAATCTTTAAGCCTCACTTGCCTCACCTCTGAAGTGGGAAAAATGCCCAGCCTGGCAGCTTATCGTGAATATTAAATGATGCAAAGCACCCAGCACATAATAGGGGTCCAATAAGTGTAAACTCCTTTCTCCTTCTTTTGGCCCAGCCTAGAGAAGAGAAAGGAGCAAAGGAGTTGTTCTGTATTTTAATTTGGGGCTGTGAAATTACAAGTTAGACTTAAATTATAGTTTTTTCCCCTCCATACATTCAAGAGCTGATATGATTATCGTGAAATAAGATCTGTGCAGTTGTAAGTTTCCAGTTTTTTACAAATATTAGATTTGAATTTACAGTTCAGATTCATTCTAAGTGTTATAATTATTTTATGTTTTGGATCTGGTGAATACATACTGTGTTTAAGGTTGAAATAAACCTTCATTAGAAAAGAAAAAAGAAGTGTCCTCTTTTTTTTTTTTAAAGACCAGTCTGTACTCTAAAAACATGATCTTAACCCTTCCTCTATGAAAATCTTTCTTACAGATAATGATTTTAAATGATATGATTTGTTTTTTGCTTTTGCATAAGAGGTAATTAAAGAAAAAGGACTAGAACACGTTACTGTTGATGACTTGGTGGCTGAAATCACACCAAAAGGCAGAGGTAAGGAACGAATACAAATTGTGTGAAAGGAATTGTGGGCTAAGACATGATTTTTTTCTCTCTCTTTTGCTGGTGCAGCTTTTCTTTCTTTTTACAAGGAAAAGCACCCTTTCCAAAATTATGTGGGTACTTGCATCTCCTCTTTGGGAAGAGTTATAGTTGCCTCACCAACTTTTGTGCCTGGTCTTGAGTAACAAACAACTAAGAGGTGTAAAACGTTTTTGCACTGTTAAAACAGTACACAAATGTAAATTGATGTGGTTGTTAGAACAGATCATTTTTATAATACAGGATTTTGTAGAGGCAAATATTACCTGAAGCTAGGATTTGTAAACTTTAGCCTGATATTTAATAATTCAGAGTTTTACACCAGCCCCTGAGTCATTGCTCTCTTTCCTTATTAAAAATAAACAAAAATGTCTTCTTGAATGTCTAATTAAGAATTTGGTAGCTCCATAACTTCATGGTCAGGGTAATTCATATTTAAGACTCATACTTCAACTACCTTCTTAATTTCTCCCTTTAATACCTTGTTTAGAGAAGCCAAAGGAAAGAGAGGAAGTAGTATATTAACAAACTACTAACAAAATATTTATATGTAATAAGTATTAAGTCAGGAATTACATCATATAATTAAGTGTAACGAGATTATTTTCATCATTTCATTTGAGGAAGTCAGTGGGGGGAGGGAGAGTTGTATTATAAGTGGAAGCAGGTAAATTAGATGACCCGTTAGTTATTTCCTCACACAGAAATAGTAAAAATAATTTAAGTGTGAAAAGTAAATGATTTTAAAATTATTACTAGGGAATACTAGTCCCCTGAACTGCTACCATGTGGAAGGAGCAACAACATCTTGTGGTCCTTTCCAGCCATCTTTTTAGGGCTGTTTACAGCTAAACAACATGACTTTTTTGATCAATCATGTCTCAGGAAAAGGAGGGGGAAAAAGTATTTATTGTTCTCCCCATGGATTTATGTTTTAAAATAAATTTCTATAATTTCTTTTTCTACTTTTCTTCTGTAATTTATGCTTAATCTGTTAACATTTAAGAACTTAATCTGTTAACAGGGTAGAAATCATCCTTTGCTTCTCCTTCAATACTTGTGTGTTGGACATTTCAATCCGTTGTAGCTCCCTTGCTAGAGAATGAGCAAAAAAGAAAAGAGAAGTAAAAATAAATCTTTTCTTTTATTTTCATAGTGCTCTTTTTATTGTCAAGAGAGGTATTTGTTTTTATTTTTTAAATTAACATACAGTAAAATTGACCCTTTTTTAGTGTCAGTTCTATGAACTTTATACACATGTATAGATTCACTCTAAAAAACTCCCTCAAGCTGTTCCTTCATAGTCACACCACATCTCTAACCCCAAGGCAGCTGATCTGTTCCCCATCACCATAATTTTGATTAAAAGTATATTTAACATACATAGTGATCACATTTGCAGTGGACTTGAATTAATTATGTAGTCTTTATTTCTAGGCAGGCTTACAGTAAATTTATAAAGAGGAGTATCTGTATAGTTAATTCCCTATTGTTCTTATTTTTAGTAGCCAAAAAGGGGGGAAATAGTGTAGATTTATTTATTGACATTTAATATTAATTTAAATTTCAAAGAGCAGGGCTTTTTTTCCTTTATTATTATTTTTTTTTCCCATGCCACACGGCTTGCAGGATCTCCGTTTCCCAACCAGGGATTGAACTCGGGCCACACAACAGTGAAAGCCTGGGATCCTAGCCACTAGGCCACCAGAGAACTCCCATTTTCCCATTTTTAGTTTAATATTCTGAGTAGATAATACAGTTACATGGTTCAAAATTTTTAAAATAAGCCTATAACAAATACAGCTACTGTTGAAGCTTTTGCATCTTTGCTCATTCAAGTATATGCATTTATTTCAATACAGTATTGCCAAATTACCTTCCCCAAAATGTTTTGTCAGTTTATTCTCCCACCAGCTAATATGAGAGGGCCAGTTTTCCCCCAGTCTTGCCAATACATACATTACTGACCTTTGGATTTTAGCCAGTCTCATTGGTAAAACATGCTATCTGAATGTGGTTTTAATTTTCATTTCTGTTGTGAGGTTAAACTTTTACATTCAAGAACTATATGCCTCTCCTTTTCTTCATCTCCTTTGCTCATTTTTCTGTAAGCCTGCTGATCTTTTTCATATCAAATTGAAGAAATTGTGTAGTAGAGAGATTAGCAGTGTTTTCTCAGTTTTTGTTTTTGTTTTTGTTTATGGTAATTTTGACCAAGCTTATTAAGTTGTTGCATTTGAATCAAATTCATCAATCTTTTACAGCCTCTGTTTAAAAAAGGCCTTTTCTATTCCTAGTTTAGAGAATTTTCACATGTGCAATATTATTTTAGGTATTGGATAATTCATTCAAATAATGAATTGCAAATATACTTTATTTTCTCAAATGTCTTTATTTTTTTATTGAAGCATAAGGGTTACTTTTGAAATTATTTTGTTGGTAGTCCTGAATAAAATACCAAATCTCAAGTTGACATATATTAATTGGGATCTTCTTTACTCTTATGTTTTTATTTTTATATTTCAGCCCTGGTACCTGACAGTGTAAAGAAGGAGCTCCTACAAAGAATAAGAACATTCCTTGCTCAGCATGCCAGCCTTTAAGATTGAATTAGATTGTGTTGTTTTGTGGTTTTATTTCTGAAAGTAAAACTTGCCATAAATTAGGAATTGATTTCCCAAAATAAAATCCTTTTTTGTATGATGGTATACAGTTTTCAGTAATGATGTATACAATTGTATTGATTTTTTTCCCTAAATGTGTTATTTTAATAAATATCTCATGAATGAGTTTGAAGTTTCCTTGGATTTTGGAATAAATGGGACTTTATTAATAATTCATCAGATTTGTTAAGAGAAAAAGTCAAGCAGTGAATATAGTTTAAGTGTTAAGTATGTAAATGTTAAGTAAGCACATCTCTGTAATAACAGTTGAGAGGTAAGCAGCCTCTTCTGATTGTTTGGATGTAGTGTATGCCTCTTTTGAATTCCTATAATATTTTATAATATATGTCCCACCTTGTACTACAGATATCTTATTTCTTATTTGTTATAAACGCTGAGGGTTAGGACCGGGTCTTACTCATCTTTATGTGCCTTCCTTATTCCTCAAAGAATTTACCATCTTATTGGAAGAGAGAACATTTGCAAACTGGCTCCATATCAAGCTCCTCTCACATACTCTACTCATCTGAACTTCGAAAGCAGAAACTAAATTGCATCCCCACTTACTAAGGTCAAGAAAGAACTTAATGGGAAATAATCTCCACCCATAGCTTTACTCTGACATCAAGATCGGCAAATCCATGGACTTTTGTCTATTCTTATGTGACCTCTGCTGGAAAACAAGAATGTTGACCATCCGGCCACTTGGAACTCTTCCCACTGCTCACGTTGTTTATACCTACCACTGGAAGCTCCTTCTGTTTCTTGTGGATACCTTTTGCTGTATGGAACTTTAAATAATGGTGTTTCTTAGTGCTCCCTCTGGGCCCTCTGCCTAATGATATAATTTCCTGGGCAGATACCAGGAAAGTTGGGTCGGACCATGGCTTCAAATACTAACAGGTTGATAAATGTTAAATTGCATCTCCAACGCAGCCTCCAGATCCATATACTCAACTGCTATGGATCAGCTTCCTTGAATGTTCCATAAACACCTCAAACTGACCCCACCTGACAGTGATTTTCTTTTTCCTCCAGTAACTGCCCCTACTGTGTGGTGCCTCCCAGACATACAGATTACCTGAGGAGCTTGTTAAAATACTGATTCTGAAGGTAAGGGATATGGCACAAGATTCTGTATTTCAGGCAAGCTTCTCAAACATGCTCGTGTTGCTGATCCAGACCATTTTGAGTGTAGCAAGACTAAATTGTCCCCCTGCCTGCTTAACTTAGGCCCTCTTAGTTCAAGCCCAGATTATTTCAGTCGGCTCTTAATATTTCCGCACTCCAGTTGCTCCATGTTTCCTCCAATATATCTTCCACATTATTGCCTAAGTGACCTTACTAAAATTCAAGCCTGGTCATTTTATTCCCCTACTTGAAATTTCTCAATAACTTCTTAGTTTGCAAGGTAAAATTCAAGCTCTGCCGTACCACCTAGGCCCTTCTTGATCTGCCATTTACTTATTTCTCTGGGTAAAGAGTCCCCAAAAGTACCAAGTTGTTACATCTGTAATACATTGGAAAATCCACGAAAATGGAAAGCCTTTCTACTTACGGCATTCCTACTTGCCCTTCAAAATTCAGCTTGAGTCATTGCCGAAATATTCTGACGTTTCTTGCTCTGGTTTAGATTCCCCACCACTGTTTTTCTGTAAGAAGCACCTGTGCCTAATTTCAACACTGGTTTTCCAACTTCAACATGCATCTCCTGGAGGGAAGGAAACATGACTAATTTTTACTTTGTATGATACTCATTGGTGGATGAATGGACAAAGGAATATATGAATGCACTAGTGAATGAACATTATAGGAGCACCAAAGAAGGTAACAATTGAGTGTAGCTGAGGAAAGCCTTTATGTTAATTTTTGGTTCATGTTCTAGAGATACAACTTTATATTTCCGATGAGTTTATAGTTTAAGTGTAGTCATTGAACCAACTAGACTTAATTATGTAAATTTTGAGTCCAAGATACACACAAAAAAAATCATAAAACTACCCCAAAGAATTTTTTGTTTCGCCTCATCTCTTGTAAAGCAATGATCCAAAGTAATGATAGTTATATTCACCATTCTGCTACCGATTATCAAAAAGGAAACAATCTTAAATGGTACATAAATGTTAAAAATGAGTAGTTTTTATTTCATAGTACTGTATATGAAAGCGAATCAAAAATTGCTCATAGAAATAACTTCTAATAGCTCAAAAGCAAATATGAGAAAATGGAAAAAAGTTATTATGAAAATATTTTGAAATGGAACAAAAATAGCTGAATCGAAAATATGTAATAGCAATTCAAAATACTAAAGAGCCTAGATTTAAAATAATAATGCTGAGAACTCCCCCACCACCTCTAGGGTTTTTTTTGACATCTTAGAAATTATAGTTTGCATCTAGAACACTGATACCTTTTAAATAAACCGACTTTGTGTATATTTTGACTCACATCACTGATTTATGTAAACTAGGAACACATTCTTTAAAAATCTTGCACCCTTTCGTGCTCAGTGTTGGAAATTCAATAGAAGATTACTGTTACATGACTGTGCTGGGTGAGTAAGATACTAATTAAGATTACCATAAGCTTCTCTTGTATAGGATTAAAGAAGACCTAAGTAAATTATTTATGTAATCGCTTTGCTCTGGCATCACAAGTGTATCATTTGGTTGCACAGTGCAAAGCCAGGGCCTGGGTTTTCTGGGGATTGGTAATTGGATATGGGACATTTCATAACTTGAAAAAAGACTCCATCCAACTCAAGAGAATTGTAACAGCTGCTCAGTAGCTGATGTTGGAAATGATCCTGTGTGTGTGTGTGTGTGTGTGCGCGCGTGTGTGTGTGTGTGCGCGCGCTAACCCTTCTTGTAAATGGCTATCTCATGTTACTCAGTGACTCCATAAAAACCCCTCATATTTACCATTAGAAACCACACAAAAGTCACTGGATGAATCTTCCAAGAAAACTAAGAGGTGCAATCAGACAATTTGAACTGTGGTCTCATCTATTATACTGAATTATCAGGTAAGGCTGACTGTTCTGCCTCAGTTTCCTCATCTGCTCAACAGATCTGATAATGCTGACCTGGAAAGAATGAAAATAATTTTTAAAACTGTAAATATTATTAGGATAATTATAAAAAGCAATCTGGGTAATCAGAAAAAGCAATATGGATTCACATTACTCCTAGGAAAAACTAAAAACATGTAATTATTTACTATGTGTCTTCTAGATTTATTTAGATACATGAATTACACTTGTGTGGAAAATAGCTGCTTTTATTTTTCAGGAATTTATAAATAATATTAATTGCCATGAGAATACCTACAAAAATAAAGACCAGCATAACTTGATCAGAATAGGAAAAAAATCACTATAATTATCTTTTTACCCTCGTTTTACTATGACACAAACTGTATCCCACTTATCTTTTGATCTTCGGTGTGAAACAGTAAATTCTTGACATGTTCTTTTAAATGAATTAATAAATAAACGGCAATAGGGAAAACCTGTTTATTCCCGACTTCTAATTTATTTGGTTATTCTGCTTATCAGCCACCAGGGGGCATTTGAAGCCTGTATGTTGATCCTGTCTGGGGCTCACTGAAATGTGTTCTCATTTCAACAGGCCCAAAAGCAGGACAGTCAGCTTTTTCAAGATGAAAGTGTAATTGAATTAAAGCTTAACATGAGAACCTCAGAATGTGCTTCTAGTATAAATTAAGATGAAGCTACACTGAGATGTTATTTTACTGGGATAAGAATAATAATAATGTAGATATTATTTTACTGGGATCATTTTCTGTAGCCAGTTTAGTAATTCAGGCAGCAAATTGATTTAAATAGCATACACCACATCTGAAATGATTCTATTTCAGCTATTTTATCAAGAAAGAAGCACAGTATGTACATTAATAAATAAAATAATTTCCAGTGTATTTTCCGTCATGCTCCTCTCTCAGAACGCCCTTTTAAAAGGTAATAGTATTCATATTTTCCTTTTTCTTACTATGTAACTTTGTTAAAAAAATATACATATGTGCATAAATGGAGCATTATATAGTTCCAAACCCTGTGGACATTCAATGAACGTTGGCTTATGATGACAGTGGTGAAGAAAGCCAACAAATGAAGGCAGGCAGAACCTGCACTCATGGTGCAATGTTGCTCATAAAAAAGTTTCAAGTACAGCAGCTGGTACTTACCACATCTATAAATGCTTTGGCTTTGTGCCTGGGATCACCAGAATTAAGTGATAATAAATGCCTTTCATTAACTTTATACCATCGTATTCTAAAATTATTTGTGGAGGGCACAGCTTTGAGAATTTATCCTTCCTAGGCAGCTAATTACATCAAAGTTGGGCTTTGGCAGGGTAAGAGGCACTAAATAGAGTAATTGAAATAGAGATGTCCATTAAGCCACAGCCTGTGTGACTGGGTGATTTAGGTAGTGATATACATTGTGTCATTTGGGGAGTGTTCAGTGTGGCTAGTACAGTATGTGAGTGCTGTGGTCTTCTCAGTTCTACCACTATTGTGCTTAAAGACTTCATTAGTCACTTAAATGTTCTACGTGCAGTTGCCTATAAATAACACATCTCCTTTCCGCTAGGGATGCTGGGAGTATAATAAAGTATGGGAATTATGGGCACTCCTCTTCGGAGGTGTGACATAAAGTCAAAGTTATGGTAAAGGACTTTACAAGTCCTTATATATATGCTGTACTTTTCTCCTTGTAACGGTGCTCATAAAACAGTTTTGTGTATGGAGTCTATCTCCCATATTTTACCCCATCCATAAACATCGGGCTTTCAGCAGACTATTTCATGAAAAAGCACTGAGGCTTTCACTGATCCGCTGCATTTCCTATGTTCCTGATACAATTCTTTCACTTTACAGAGACTTTGTAGAGACCTCGTCAGTTAATGACCCCTTTATCATTATTATCCATCACTCCCTTCATGTTCTCTCTTCCCTCCCTACCCGCTTAGATTTGATGGTTTATCATTAGAACTCCTATACAATTACCCTGAACTTCTCTCTTCTTTTTTTCTAATCTCACACAGTCGTGCTTAAACCTAGTTACCCTGAGCGCTTCCTCGCTGCGTGCACCTGATCCCCTGAACTCTGTTGAGGAAAATCACACAACCCTTCTGTAAGTTCCACTCTAAAATAACGACATTCTCAAAAACAACTGGCAGGAACTTTTCAAAAATGTTACTGTCAAGAAAGAATGAAAGACTAAAAAAAAAAAAAAAAGACACAAAGGTCAGGAACCATTCTATGTTAAAAGAGAATGAAGATACATTAGTATTTAAAGCAATGTGTAAATAAAGAAATAAACAACTGTTAAGAACATTATTAGGGTAATTGGAGAACTTTAAACATGAACTGTGGCACTTAAAATTCCTGAATGTTACATTTGTATTCAAGTAGAATGACCTTGTTCCATGGTGAAGCACTTAGGGGTGAAGTGTCACATTGTAACTAACTCTCCAATGGTTCAACAACAGAAATGTATATATATTTAATATGGAGAGAGAGAGAAAGAACATGTGAATCTAACAGAAGAGGATGTAAATGCTTATTTCAGATAGGTTTGAAATTTTTCAAAGTAAAATTTTGAAAAGAAGAAATGATCACAAATCTCAATGAACACTTTTCACTGCTTAAGAACTCTCCTGCGCTTTTCTAGTATTGAATATATACATTTTCCCACCCCCATGAAACGCTTATTTCACACTCCTCCCCTGTACTAACAACACTGCCTTATGCTTTATCAAGGGACAGCTGCAATCAGACAAGAACCCAGCATCACCAAAACTACCAGCCTTCCTGAATCTGCACCCACACATCCAGCCTTTCCTATGCCTGTGCTCTGTGCTTCTCTCTCTTTCTCAATGATTGCCCTCCTGTGGTTGTCCCCCTCTTCCGTCAGAAGTTTCTCTCTAGCAGCACAGTCACTTAGCGCAGTAGTGTCCCTCTTTTATAAAAACCATGCCTTGATCACAGATCTCCATCAAGGAACCACCCCATTTCTCTGCTCCCATTCAAAGCAAGGAAGGCGGCATCACTGAGTTGTCTCTAGGTACTGTCTCCACTTCTTCACCTGCCACTCATTCACTCATGGAAATTACATTCCAGTGAAACTATTCATGTCAAGGTCAAGAGAGACTTACTACCTTAATCAACCTCTTGGCAGCACCGTAACAAGTGACCACTCTCCTTCCTCAGACACATTCTTTCCTTGATTTCTGAGCTACAAAACTATCTGACTTTCCGCCTAACTCACAGCTGCTTTCTGTCTTGTTTGCTGACTTCGGCTAGACCTCTAATTGTTAAGAGTTTCTCAAATCCTAATCACGTGATTTAGTTTTCTCTCTATCTGTACTCTCCCTAAATCAAGGGTTCTTAGCTGTTTTTGTGTTACTTTAGCAGTAAAGTGAAGCCTATGAATTCTCTCCCAGAATAATATATTTAAATGCACAAGATAAAATTCTTAGAATTATGCAGGAAAACTATACTAAAATATAATTATAAGATATTTCCAAATAAATGCATGATATTCCTCTTTATTAACGCAAAAATAAGGCAATGTATTTCAAACACAGGTAAGCTTCATGTATTATTATTTTAAAATATCAGTGTAAAGGCTTATTCAAGTTATTTATTAACTTGTATAAGAACATTAAATTGTGAGATGGTATTCAACAGGACAACATATATACATCATCTATACATGGTATGTTGGACATTCCATCAATTTCAATTTTTTGTTTTAATGGTTGCAAGTATTGAAACTCTTGATTGGTTAAGATATATATATTTTTGCAAATGGAGTTAAAGCTTCTTTACCTTACTCTGCAAGGCCAAAAATCTTATCTCAAAGAACACCAGAATTCTCAAAGGCTTTTTGTGTTTAACTCTAATATGATTTGGTTCTAAGATCAAAGGTCATAAGCTAGGACAAAATCTTTTTTTTTAATTAATTAATTTATTTATTTTTGCTGTGTTGGGTCTTCGTTTCTGTGCGAGGGCTTTCTCTAGTTGTGGCGAGTGGGGGCCACTCTTCATTGTGGTGCGCGGGCCTCTCACTGTCGCGGCCTCTCTTGTTGCGGAGCACAAGCTCCAGACGCGCAGGCTCAGCAGTTGTGGCTCACGGGCCTAGTTGCTCCGCGGCCTGTGGGATCTTCCCAGACCAGGGCTCGAACCCGTGTCCCCTGCATTGGCAGGCAGATCCTCAACCACTGTGCCACCAGGGAAGCCCCAAAATCTTTGATAGAGTTTATATCAGGAAGAAAAGGGTTATAGATCTGTGGTTCAGCTTTAATACAATCAAGATAGAAGTAACTTCTGAAGGAGTCCTCAGTAGTTCCTAGGTGTCCATAGATTTCTTTTTTTAGAAAAATTGATAGCCATCTCAGGGTAAAGCACCTTCTCCAGCATTTCAAAGTTTGGAAAGGATGTCAGTCTCTGTTCTGGTCTTCCCAATCAGCTGCTAATCAGAGAGAGATTACAATTTTTTATTTTAAAGTAGAAACCATAATGGGCTTTAAATGAATGCTATATCTCATTCATATGATTAAAAACTGCCAGGTGAGTCAGCACAAGGATAAATCATTCTTTTCAAGGTATTGAGTGCGGAATTTCTTTTCTTTCAGAAAAACTAAAGCAACTGTCTTTAATTCAAACAAGCCCTTAGGTCTTGTTCTCTGGGAAAGCCAGTGAACTATTTGGTAAAGATGGACTTCCTAACCCGGTCCTCTTATTGACACTCTTAAAAATGCAATGATTCAGAGGAATTATCAGAGGTTAATGTTGATGACTTTTCTGATGGTTGGCAAAGCTTCTCCCAAGATTAGAAGAAAAGTTTTAATTCCTGGTGCATGTCTGTGTAAAAAAACAAGAAGTGATGACATCATGAGGTGCTTCCTATTCCATTAAGGTGGCAATACCAGATATATTACCAAGCATTGCTGGGACCAGTCATGTAAGGAGTATAATGCTTTTTTTCCAGTTGAAGTTTTATTTGGAAAAATAACTTTTAAAAACTAGACCAATAAAACAACTTTTCACCATTTCCAACATGTCAACAGCCTTGATAGCTTCCAAAGAAACTCACAAAATAAGAATTCTTCTTCCAGGTGCATACTCAAGGGGAATGGTGAGGCTGTTAACTCTTCCATTGCTTGTTTCAAAATGTTAAGATATTTCCATAATTCTACAATGTATCAAAACATTTGACATTAGAACCTTTCCTAGATTTCTGTTGGTTTGAAACCTTGGGAGCTAACCAGGTGAAATTTGAAACTGGCCCCCATACATGGAGGGCAAGGAGAGACTGAAAAAAGAGGCAGATGACTCCAGATTGGTAGTTGGAAGGTTTAATAAATAAGGGAACTTTACATGTGAGGCTTATCTTGGGTGGCTTCGAGACAAGTAGATTTCTGCACCTGCCTCCCCCCACCCCCTTTTTTAAAGTTTATATGGAGGCCTTAACGGCGTGCAGTCACATATTCAGTCCAGATGGTCTCAACAACACCTTACTTCTCAAGGCTGCATCCTTGAAAATGGCTCCCACTGTGGGAACAGTGGGCAGAATATATATTCCAAGGACAGGGGTGGGGTTGAGGAGCCTCTGATTGCTTGGGTCCATCTTGAGGGTCAACCAATGGTCATATTCTTGATTCATTGACCTCTTCCAACAATTTCTCTTCTGTTCCAGTCCAAAAACCAACTTGAACATTTTCAGTGCACATGGTTGAACTGAAGTCTCTCTTTAGTTTATAGGATGTTAGAGAAAAGAAATTTGTTAAATGGCAAATCCAAGTTTGGGGAGTATCCTAGCTCTTTGTCTTGAGATTTTCTTGCATGAAAAAGCCTGCTGTTTGCAAGAATTTTTAAAAATAAAAACACTGTGTTGGCACACAAACCATAAAAGAACTAATCGATAAACTGGACTTCATTCAAATTTAAAATTTCTGCCCTGCAAAAGACACTGTCAAGAGAATGAAAAGTTAAGCCACAGACTGGGAGAAAATATTTGCAAAAAAATATTTCCAATAAAGGATTATAATCCAAAATGTACAGGGAACCCCTAAAATTCCACAATAAGAAAACAAACAACCTGGTTTTAAAATGGGCCAAAATCCTTAATAGACACCCCACCAGAGATCTATAGATGGCAAATAACATGTGAAAAGATGTTCTACATCACGTGTCATCAGGGAAATGCAGATTAAGACAATAATGACATACCATTACATACCTATTAGAATGGCCAAAATCCAGAACACTGACAATACCAAATGCTGGGGAAGGTGTGGAGCAACAACAGGAGCCCTCACTCATTCCCGGTAGGAATGCAAAATGGTAGAGCCACTTTGGAAGATAGTTTGATGGTTTCCTACAAAACCAAACATACTCTTACCACATGATCCAGCAATCACACTCCTTGGTATCTACCCAAGGAGAAGAAAATTATATTCTTATAAAAATCTGCACACAAGGGCTTCCCTGGTGGTGCAGTGGTTAAGAATCCGCCTGCCAATGCAGGGGACACGGGTTTGAGCCCTGGTCCGGGAAGATCCCACATGCCGCGGAGCAAGTAAGCCCGTGCGCCACAACTACTGAGCCTGTGCTCTAGAGCCCGTGAGCCACAACTACTGAAGCCCACATGCCTAGAGCCCGTGCTCCGCAACAAGAGAAGCCACCGCAAGGAGAAGCCCGCGCACCACAACGAAGAATAGCCCCCGCTCGCCGCAACTAGAGAAAGCCTGCGCGCAACGACGAAGACCCAACGCAGCCAAAAATAAATAAGTTCATTAATTAATTTAAAAAATCTGCACCCAATGTTTACAGCAACTTTATTCATAACTGCCAAAACTTGGAAGCAGCCATGATGTCCTTCAGTAGGTGAATGGATAAATAAACCATGGTACATCCAGACAACAGAAGATTATTCGGTGCTCAAAAGAAATGAGCTATCAAGCCATGAAAAGACATAGAAGAAACTTAAATCCATATTACTAAGTGAGAGAAAACAATCTGAAAAGACTGAATACTGTATGATTCAAACTAAATGATACTCTGGAAACGGCAGAACTATAGAGACAGTAAAATGGTCAGTGGTTGTCATGGATTTGGGGGAGGGAAGGATGAATAGGAGTGCAGAGGATTTTTAGGGCAGTGAAACTACTCTGTATGAAACTTTAGTGGTGTATACATGTCATTATAAATTTGTCCAAACCCATAGAATGTACAAGGGTGAACCCTGAACTATGGACTTCAGGTGATAATGTATCAATGTAGATTCATCAGTTGTAACAAATGTACCACTCTGATGCGGAATGTTGATAACAGGGCAGGCTTTGCATATGGAGGGGCAGTGGGTATATGGGAAACTTCTGTACCTTCCATTCTATTTTGTGAACTTAAAACTACTCTAAAAATAGTCTATTAAAAAATAACACCACTGTAGCCTTTGTGTACCATCACATTAACTAATGCACAAGTGTCTGAGACAGGAAGAGTGTAGTCATGTGTGGTCTTATTGTGGGTCTAATAATTCCCTTAAGTAGCGATGAGCGTAAATGATGTTTTAAGATACCTCCAACAACTGTAATATCATATGAAAATATCTATGCTTTCCTTGGGTGATACTGATGTTGCAGATACTGAATAAATACTGTGGTTTGTTGTCTACATTAATAATTAAAGGAAATGGAAATTTTCACTTAGAGGAAAGTGAAAATAAAGCTGTAGTTTTTTCCCATCTAAGTTCATGAACATCTGCCCTCAGGGATCTCAGCCATTTTTGTGTTTTTAAATTCCATCTATATGCTGATGAATAACTCCCACATTTGTTCACTTACTTGACATTTACACTTGGTTTGTAAGAATAGTTAGCATTTGTTGAGAGCTTACGATATGCTAGGGACTATTCTAAACATTTTACACTTACTAAGTCATTTACTTCTCAAAACAACACTAATCAGGTAAGTTCTGTTATTCTCATTTTACATAAAAATGTTCAATAGCTTGTCCAAGGTTTCCCGGCTACTGAGTGGCTGGGTGAAGAATGGAGCCCAGGCACTCTGCCTCCCAAACACGTACTCTTAGCCTCTAAGCAACCCTTCTCCTCATTGGCACCTTGAGCTCAAGTTGGGCAAATCAGGAGTATGGACCTTCTACCCCAAAACAGAACCTCCTCCAGCCTTTCCACATCATAGTAAGTGGCACTGAAGGGCTATGTTCTACTTTGGTAGAAATAGGACTGAATTGATGCCCTGCCATTAGGCCGTAGCGCTGCTAGGATTGCATCGATCTTCCTGTTTGTACTGTTTGTAACTATGGCCCCATCTTAAGGATTCCTAATGGAAAAACAAAGCCTCAGGAAACCGAAACGTAAACAGCCGCTCTCGCTTCTGTAATTATGCTTGCTGAACCCCCTTTTGCAACCACCCAACCAATCAGACGGTGACTAGTGTCTTTGTTTAAAAGTTAACCAATCAGTGACTAGTGTCTTTGTTTAAAAGTTAGCCAATCAGTACTCCCCACCCCTGGAAAGCCCTGCAGAAGGTCCCGAGCTTGTTTGTACCTGTCTATAAAAGAGCTGTACTAAACTCCATCGGGACCTCTTAGCGTCACCGGCAATGAGTGCGCGGAGGTCCAGGTTCGAACCTGCAATAAATGACCCTTGCCGTTTGGCTTTGACTCTTGTCTCTGGTGGTCTTGTGGAGGGGTCTCGCGACCGTGGGCATTTCAGCACCACCATCCACCAGGCATTAACACCCAAAACCTAGAGCATCCCAGGCTTCCCTTACCCTGTGAATCCATTCCAAAAGTTAATAGCAGTGCTATCTCCAACCCATATCCAGGAATCTGCCCCTTTTTTGACAATTCCAGTACTGCCATTCTAGTTCCATCTTCACTATCTCTAGTCTAGACCACCACAACAGCATCCTAAACTGATCTTATTTCCATTCTTGTCTCCAATTTAATCCCTTAACATGTAGCAGCAAGAGAGCATTTTCTGAAACATGAATCAGTCAAGTCACCCACCTCCACTTAAAGTTGGACAACTCCTTACTTGAGTCCTAAAAGCTTTTCTGATTTGCCCCTGCCTCTCTCTCCAAACTCATCTCGCGCTACCTTCCCTCCAATTTGCTATCACCAGCTACACTGGATTTTTTTTCCTTCCCAGTGTTTTTTTTCTCACTCAACCTTCTTTGCCATTTATTTTAAAAGGGAGGGAAGAGGGCAATAGCGACAAATTACAAACCATTAGCACTTATTTGATCAGGAAATACTGTGGAATGTTTCATAATATAAAGTCAAGATTAACAGCTTTTTGTCTACTTTGAAGCATTTGTTTATTACCCTTTGGCAAAAGCTCAAAGGAGGCTGACTTGTTCTCAGTTCTGTACTAGAAAAAGTTTTCTCAGCTAGGATTACCCTACCATGTAGATAGTTATTTGAGGAAGGGAGGCTTAATAACTTTGTGTCTAAAAAAAACTGGGGGTCAATATAGCTTCCATATGTAAATTTATGTAGGGTTTTGGAAAAAAGAAGAATTACCAAGTGATTCAGCCCTCTGAGAACATTGCTTACCTTATTAAATCATTTTACCCAGTGCTGTGTTTTTCAAAATGGTCTGTCTCATTTTCCAGGGCTTTTAAACAAGTTATACTTGTAAAAAGTTTATTTGTTTCTTTCAACTCATATATAATAAAAAGAAATAAGCATGCACAAGAAACTTTTGAGCCACGATACAGGGCTAATTTCTACTATCAGTCCATGTAGCTAGGTACCAATGTGGCTCATTCACCATTACTAATGTTATATTTTTCCAAAATTTGTTCAAGAAAAAGGTACTTGTACTGCTTGCTACAACCATCTAGAGTTCTTCTTTTACATGCCTTTTAATCAAATATTGCATAGTGGTTATAATGTCAGATCTTTTCCATCCTGTCAAATAACGAAATATGAAAATAAGAGAAATAAAGAGAATACAAAACCTCCCCTCCCTCCCTCTAAAAGCATGATTTACTGATAAAAATGTTTTCTTAATTAGAATTTTGGGGGGTTGCAAACAACCGTAACTGACTGGCAAACTACAGAACTATGGAAATTTATAGGAAGAATATCTAAAACTTACATTATCATTGGGAAACCTGGCAAATCAGAATGTGGAAAACAGGAAGGAACTAAGGCATTTTCTAGGACTGCAAGGAAAGAACCTCTGAAACAGTGCTTGTGTGAACAATCTGGTCAGGTCACTTCCAAGGCAATAAACAAACTCCAGCATTCAGACTCCTCTGTTCCTCTGCTTGAGATTCAAGTTCCAGGGAGAATCTGATTGGCCTACTCTAGGTCACCTCCCCCAACACCACACACACACACCTTGACTCAACAGACTATATCTAATGGGGAAGAGATCATTCCACAAAGGAGAAATTGGGATGATATAAAAAAGGGAGAAATAAGAGTGCCCCCCCAAATAACAACTGCCTACTTCAAACAATGGACACAAAAATTCCCAAGGCAGCAATAACCAAAACCAAACCCACAGGCTTGCTCGAGAACAGAAGTTTATTCTATCAGTAGGTTTTAGAGCCTCTTTACGCCTTAACATCTTTCTAGTTTCCTGACTTTTTATCTGAGAATGCTGCTGCTGACAGTGTCATCTTAATATAGGAAAGCGATTTTAAAGTCTAGTGAGTAAAGCCACTAGCTTTCCCAAAGCTGCCTACTCACTTGCTTGTACTTGCACATTTCAAGTAGCTGGAGAAAAAAATGCTACCATTCTCATTGATTGCACTTCAATTCAAGACCACCACCCTTGGCTCCCTGCAGTGACTATTTTTCCCTGGGCTATTGATTTTCCACCTCTTCTAGCTTATCTTGGCAGGCAGCCTCTAAAACGATCCCCAATTATCCCTATTCTTTCAGGAATCCACTCCAATCAGGATTTCACCCCCACCACTTTACTAAAACCACTCTTATCAGTTTCCAATAAGCTCCACATTGTTCAATCCAAAGGTGCTCTTCTTGCTTGACATGGCAGGAACAATTGATGGTTATTACTTCTTCCTTCTTAAAATACTTCTCTACTTGGCTTCCCACAATACTCTCAAGTGATTTTTCTGCTGCCTCTTTGATCACTCCTCCCCAGTCAGCTTTGCTTGTTTTTCCTCATCTTTCCCATTACTAAATATTGGAGTTTCCCAAGGCGCAGGCTTCTGATGTTTTCATGTTTCCATCTATATTCTACTCTCTAGGTGATTGCATTTGGTCTCACTGTTTTTAAAATATATGCTTATCATTCTCAGACTGATATCTCCAACCTGGATTTCCCCCTGAACTTCAGATTCAAAACCAAACTTGCTATTTTACATCTCACTTGATGTCTAATAGGTCTTAAACTTGATATGTCCAAAATGAGCTCTTCATACACTCACCCAAACCCACCCCTTCAACATTCTTCCCCTGCAGTTGACGGCCCCGGTACTTCTGGGTGTTGAGGCCCAAACCCTTGCAGTCATGTTAGACTCCTATTTTTCCTCTTACCCTCCATACTCCTTGTCAGCAAATCCTGTTAACTCAGCTCTCAAATATATCCATAATCTGACCACTTCCCACTACCAACACTGTTCCCATCCTGGTCCAAGTGACCATTATTCTTGCCTAGATCATGTGCACTAGCCATTTAATTGATCTTGCTGTGTTTGCCCTTGCCCCAGTGCAACAAAATAGCAGTTGGTGTTTCTTTGAAACCATAAGTTAAAGCATGTCACATTTCAGCTCAATATTCTACAGTGAATTCCCATCTCACTCAGAGTCAAATCCGTGATCCTCCATGACCTGCCCCTCTTCTCATTACTTCTCTGACCTCACATCTTATAGCACCTAGCTTGTTCTGGCCACTCCGGCCACTCTGGTTTTCCTGCCCCTTACACGCCAGGCACACTCCCTCCTCACTCATTGGCATTTGTTCTCCCAGTTGCCTAGAATGCTCTTCTCCCAGATGTCCACGTGGCTAAGCTACTCACTTCAGACATTCAGAACTTTACTCAAAATTCACTTTCTCCACAACAACTTCCTGTTCATCCTATCTAAAACTCCATCACACCCTACACACACACATACACACACTATTCTTCCCTGCTTTATTTTTTTCTCTCTAGCATGTATTACTTCCTAACATACTGTATATTTTACTCATTTATTTTGTTTATTGTCTGTTTCCACTAAAAAGTTCCATGAGAACAGAGATTTTTTTAAAAAAATTACTGCCATATTCTTAATGCCTAGTATACTGAATAATTGTTGAAGGCAAACTATTGTTTTGTAGGTACTTCATTTTGTTCGCCATCTCTCACAATTAGGTGCAGATTCAAAATCAGGCTCCAGCACACAGCTCATTTTCCAAGTCAGTGAATTCCTTATTCATTCTAGTTCTGCAAGAGTTATCACTTTTTCTTATTATGTTTACACTGAAGGATCAACAAGTTAAAAACCTGTCTTTTTTTTTCATCATAAGGGCAGGCAGGACCATCTATATAATTGTGAGATCCCAAACAAAATGAAAATAGAGATTCCCCCTCATTCAAAAAGTATTAAGGATTTCAGGATGGTGACAGCAGAGAACTAAACCAAACGTGGGGCCCTATGAGACTGCACAAGTCATAGTCCCATGATGCTGGTCTTATAGGCAGGTTTTTGTTAGAGCTAGATTTTTAAAAAACTTAAAAAGAAGCACATAGTTTGGTAGTTAGGATTCTCTTTTCATGTTTCCCCATGTCCATGTTCCATGGTAAGTCTGTATTGCAAAGGTTTAAAGATTCTAAAGATGAATACAATTTAAATCATTAGTCATGTAAGCTACGTAACCACTTTTTGTGGTTCCAAGTTGATGTTTTAGTTATACAAATTTCCATCTAGTTATTATTTATTGTCACTTATGTTAATTTAAGATAAAAAATCTCACTGCTGTATTTTTCAGGACATTGATTTATCATATAAATACACACTATTTATAATAGAAATGTTAAAGATATTCATTCAAGAAGAATTGAGTAAAAATCTAAAAATGTAAATTACAGTGCCTGGCTCTTTAAGAAATTTACATATTACATGACAGGAAAGCAGGCTATTTGTTGAAATATCAGTTTTCCTAAAGCCAATTAGCCAAATGATCAGTTTGTTGAATGACTAATTTGCCAAGTTTGCTAAATTAAATGAATGCAGTTTAACATAAATATTTAGCAGCTTGAACAAGACTATTTGATTTTGGTTACTGATGGTGAAATATATAGAAAAACTATACACACATTTTTCATATTACAATATGTACTATTCATAATGTCATATTATATATGGATATGTGTATATATTATGTACATATACACATATATAAACGTATGTTTGTATATATATTTGTACATACGTACATATATAGCTAACTTGTTACAAGATTAGGTGTACAGGAAGTAAAAATATCTGGAAGGGACCATTTTAATCTAGAAGGGACCGTGTGGTTAGTACAAGTTAAGTAGAAAAATGAAATAAAACACAATAGGAATAACCATCTTATATATTATGCCATTTGCTGGTGGATGCCATTTGCTGATGGATATACTCAAAGAATTTTGTGAAACAATCTTAAAAATATCAAAAGTTTGGCAAAACAGAAATCAACATAAAAAGGTCCCTA
Source organism: Neophocaena asiaeorientalis asiaeorientalis (assembly GCF_003031525.2). Taxonomy (NCBI): domain Eukaryota; kingdom Metazoa; phylum Chordata; class Mammalia; order Artiodactyla; family Phocoenidae; genus Neophocaena; species Neophocaena asiaeorientalis. The sequence goes on from NW_020172677.1 coordinate 667,621, forward strand.
ATCGGGCTTCCCTGGTGGCGCAGTGGTCCGCCTGCCGATGCAGGGGACACGGGTTCGTGCCCTGGTGCGGGAAGATCCCACATGCCGCGGAGCGGCTGGGCCCGTGAGCCATGGCCACTGAGCCTGCACGTCCGGAGCCTGTGCTCCGCAACGGGAGAGTCCACAACAGTGAGAGGCCCGTGTACTGCAAAAAAAAAAAAGAAGGTCCCTAATCACTTTATTGATATATCCAAAACTTAAGAAAAGTTTTCCTTTTTGTTATAAACAATATAGATCCTTTCTTTAAAGAAAGTCTACCTATTTCAATAATTCCTGATTAGAAATCATAACTTCAGTATATGTCTGTGACAAGATTTTTCACCTACTTCTTTTCCATAATACTTTTGAATGACATTTTCTACTTTTTTAATACTAAAAGAATCGTAAATATTCTTTTTAGTATCATTTAGCTTATGTCTTTTTTTTTTTTTTAGCTTATGTCTTATATTCAATTTAAATTTATAAATTTAAAAGCATGTGCCAAAATCAGGATTTTGAATAAAATTGAATTCACTTTTTAGTGAAGTCATCTAAAATTTAATTTAGATTAATTTAACTTTAATATGAAAGCACCAGAAATAAATCAAAATTAACCAAACAATTCCATATAGAAATTCCCACATTAATTTTTATTTTGGTTATTGATATTGAAATATATACTTCTACATATTTCACAGCTAATAACCTAAAGTGAATATTTTTGTTAAAGCTGCTTATTATTTCTCTACAACACTGCAATCTTTAAATTTAGTAAATTTGGCAAATAATGAGCAAATTGGCATTCAATTAGCTGATTTTCTGCTAATTGGTCTGCTTCTAGATAGCAGAGTTCGGGAAGGGTGAAAAAGAAACCCTGCAGGTATACCAATTTCCAAAAGAAGATGGAAGAGAAAAATATTAGAAGTGACTGGAGAAGCAGGAAGAAACCCAAGGCTATTAGGAGGGATGGAATTTCAAGAAAGATGTCGACAGTGTCACATGCTACGGAGAGTTCCAAAAGAAGTAAGGAAGGTCAGGGTACCTTTGCTGGCACTGCTTTCAGTAGAGTGGTGACAGTCCGTTTGCACAAAATTATAAGACGACTATAATTAACTAAATCTAACAAAAAAAATTTAACCCCAATGAGGTAGATAAAACTTCTGAAGAGCAAGGACTTAATTTTATTTATTTCACTGATTTTAAGTTCTCTCTTCTATTTCTTCTCTCTTCCCTCCCAACTAGAGTTGTCAGACTTAGTAAATAAAAATACAGAATGCCGAATTAAATACGAATTTCAGATAAATAATGAATAGTTTTTAGTATGAGGATGTCCTAAGCATTGCAAGCGTTCGCTAGAAGTCTGCCAAATAGGGGCCAGTGGCGGGCGTAAGAGCCCTGGCTCTAGAGTCATTCTGCTTGAGTCCTCGCTGTACACTTAGGTATACGGCCTCGGGCAAGTTACTTAACCTTCGCCTCAGTCTACGGCTTGTAACGATGGGGATCATAATAATAGTAATAGTCATTTTGGAACTATTGTGGGTTGAAGTCTCTAAGGCGCGTGTTTGGGGACGTGCCCAGAGACCAATAAACCTTAGTATGATTGTCAATAAAAGGGGGAGCACGAAATTATATGAATGGGAAGGGGGAAACTGTGTGGGGTTTGCGTATTAGGTGGACTTTGAGGCTCACCTGGGGATGATTAATAACCAAGGCAGACCGGCAGAGGAAAGTGTACAGGTCCAGAAATGGCCGGGGGCGGGGAGGAGGGAAGAAGAAGAGAGAATGGAAGGAAGGGAGGAAGGAAGGGGGTGAGAGGAGGGGAAGGACGGGAGGGAGGACAGAAAAGGCGAGATTGTCGGCAAACTTGCCTGTTGACCTCTCTCGCCAAGAAAAAGTGGGGCTCTTACACCTGCGGAGGCAGCCGTGGGGCGTTAGCAACCAACTCTTGCGTGTGGAGGTTCCATGGTTACTGAGGGGCCGGGGCCGGCTGCGTTCCCGGGTGAGGGGGGCGTGCGTCTGCGCGTAAAGCCAGGGGGCGCCCGGGCGGGCGAGGGCGGGGCGGCCCTGGGGCGGCCGAGTCCGCCTGCGCGCGTGGGACGCGGCG